>NC_084480.1:59759145-59821645 GCF_030035675.1 Rhineura floridana | reverse complement strand
TGTATGATGAACTTCTGGCCCCAAATGTAAGACTGAAACTTCTCTAGTGCCCAGATGACTGCTAAGCACTCTTTTTGTAAGAAGGAGTAATTTTTTCTATTAACTTTCTACTAAAATAAGCTATTAGGTGCTTTATTCCATCTTTTTCTTGAAATAAAACAGCTCCAATCCCTATTTCTGAGGAATCTGTGGATAGTATGAATGGTTTGTCAAAATTAAGCACCATAAGAATAGGAGTTTTACAGAGAGCTTGCTTTAGTTGTTCAAAAGCAAGTTGATAACCTTCAGTCCATTTTACTTTTTCAGGACTAAACTTTTTGATTAGCTTGTGCAGTGGAGCTGCAAACTCTCCACACTTTGGGAAAAATCTGTGATAATAACTAGCAAGCCCAAGGAAACCTCTGACTTGTTTTTTGGTTGCACATGTAGGGCAATTTTTCTAGCATCCAGCTTATCTTCTAGTGGGGATAGACAGCCACTCCCCACCTTGTGCCCTAAATAAACCATCTGTCTTTTGTCAAACTGGCACTTAGAGGCTTTTATGGTTAAATCTGCTTTCCCATTGGCAGTTAACACACTTCACAGACATTCCACTACATGTGATTCAATCATGCTTTTCAGAATACCCCTGTATTTTTCAACATGGCCATTCATTTGTGGATGATATACGGTAGCTGTGAAGTGCTTTGTATCACAACACCTGCACAAACATTTGATTGCATCTGACAGGAATACAGTTCCCCTATCAGATATCATTTCATGTGGAAATCCTAAATGAGAGAATATTTTTAATATAGCCTCTGCCACTGATATAGCATTAATGTTTCTGAGAGCTTCAGTGTCTGGGAAATGAGTTGCAAAATCAACCCCTGTAATCACAAATCATTTTCCATTTTGAATAAGTTTTGTACATGGACTTGATATGTCCATGGCCACTCTATACAAGGCTTTCCCAATTAAGAGAAATGGCTGTAAGAGAGCTTTAATCTTTTCTCCTCCCTTTCCCACTCTTTGATATGTCTCACAAGGTTTACAGTACTCTGTAACATCTTTAGAGATATTTGGCCAATAGAAATTGATTGCTAAACTCCTACACATTTTCCCAATTCCCATATGCCCAGCAAGAGATACATCATGGGCCAATTTCAACAGCTGAAGTCTGTATGTCTTTGGAATTATTAGCTATTTTTCAGCCTTACAACTCTCATCTCTGTTAGCTGGCAGCCATTTTCTGTACAGTAAGCCATTCTTGCAGAAGATTTGCTCTCTTTGGGATCCACTAAAAGAGCTTTCTTTCTTCTGTGCCAGGGGGCTTAGGGATTCCAAGCTGTCATCAGTCAAAGTAGCATTTTTAAACTCTACTTCAGAAGGCACAAGGGCAATTGTATCAGAGACTGGGCCTCTCCCTGGTTACTAGGCAACATATAAATGGTATATTTACACTGCTACAGGCCTCATTTTCCTCAGCCAACATAGTTTTTTCCACCGTTTCTTTGTGGGATCTGGTAACAATGTATACCTGACTCTTATGAGACATAATGTCTTTCCCCAGAATAAAAGATTCACTTTGCACATTGTTAACCCCAAACATGTATTATTATTTATTTAATTTGTATACCGCTTCATACTTCAAAAGAAGCCTCTAAGCCGTTTACAGTGTTGTAAAAAATCACACAAAATTACATAGTAAAACAATATAAAACATCTGAAAAAATCATCTAAAACATTAATATCTTAACATTAATTATAAAAACCAAATCACACATTTAAGACAATACAAAGCATTAAAAAATATCTTAAACATCGTATAACCTAAAATAACTAAAATAAATCACAATCGCTATTAGCAGATTAAAACACGAACATACCACAAAGATGAATAACCACATCCACCAAACACACAAGCATGTGTGTACAGGTAGCAGCCTCACCCCCACTTCTGCTGCTACCACCCCAACCTATGCTCTCACCAAAAGATGGGGCAACACTATATACTCCCCACCCCTGGAGCTCCCTCTTCTCACCATTGAGCAGCCACAATCATTCCACCCCCACACAACACCCATAACAACAGGGGGTAATGCTGTCATCCTGTGGATAATGCACAAAGAATTATTTACAGTAGCACAAGTTGTATGTTCATGGACTGGATCTGAAGATGCATCATGTTGCAACCATCCAGTGACTATACGTTTTTTTCCCCGGCAGTAAGCTGTATTCTTTCTCAAAACCACTTTACAGTAACTTTGGCTAAAGGTATTTGAAAAGGCTCTCCCCTTATACATATGATGGTAATGATTCTTTGAGATAAAATATTTTGGGGATTAATCAGATTTGAGTGTATGAGAGATATTTCTGCCCGTGTCCAAAACTGCTAAATAATCACTGCCATTTATGATCACTTTTCCTTGAGAGTGTTGTCAAACTCAGTCACTTTATTCTACTTCAACATATAACACTGTAACACCTCAAGGTACCCTGACAAGGTGTTATTCTGTACATGAACACACCTCACTAAGGAGGTTTTTCCTTTATTGACTCCTATTCAGTGAAAGGTAGATTTAATATGCCCAATTAATCTTCAATTAAAGAAACAAAGATAAAAAAGAGGTTTAACAGACAAATGTTACTCAGGACTGGAAGGTGTTTGTTGATTTTTGCCTTTGTCCATATCTCTCTTAAATCCCCCAACTCTATTCAGTGTATTTTTATTTTGGTAATCTTTGCTTGATCTTCCAGTAAGATTAAGGCCTCTGTTAATAGAAAAATTGTCAGCTAAATTAGCAGTTTCTCTGACATTCTCTGATCCCTTGCAAGTAGACTGATTTCCTGAGGTAACTGAAAAATAAATTGATCCAAAATGATAACATCTCTGATATCTTATTTTATTTTAGCATTAGCACTACCAGTCCATTAATTAAAATAGTCAGTGAGCTTGTAGCTAAATTCCACATAGGATTTAGAAGATGTTACTGTGATATTTCTGATTTTTTTCCTGAAAAATTCAGGTCCAAATCTAAACCTTTGGTAGACAGCAGCCTTAAAGGTGTCATAATCTATTGCCTCATCAACTGAAAAACTATTACATATCTATGATAATTCCCATTTCAATAAATTAGAAATATACCTTATATGTTCCCTAGGATCTAGATTCCACAACTGAGCAGCTTTCTCAAAGGTGTGAAAAATATTTTAGGATCCTCCCCAACCGTATACTGGATGAAATCCTTAGGAAATATTATTGGAGGTCTAGCTTCTTCCTCAGCCCTCCTTCTCTCTTCCCTCAGTGATTTTTCTTTTTTAAATTGGAGTTTTTCTAATTACATTTCTCTATCCTTTTCCTTTTGTTCTAACTCAGCTCTTAATTTTTCTTCATTTTGTTTTAGTTTTTCTAATTCAAACTGTTTATCCATTTCTTTTTGCTGCATTTCGCCCTCAGTTTGTCTCTCTGAGGGTTCGTTCACACGCCGACTTACTGTGAGATCAGTGCTACTTGCATCTCCATTTAATTTGCATGGGTCACATGATGTTGCAGGCAAGGAGAAGCTATAACGAAGTTTTCCCCTTTAAATCTGTATCAACCCAATTCACTGATAATACAAAAAGTGGCTTAACCAGCCACTTCTGCCTCGCTTGTGTCAATTTCCCTTGAGGCTGTAGCAGGGAAAGGCATGCAATTCACAAGAAACAACCATCCCCTTCTGTTTGCCTACTTCACTCACTCCCCCTTCTAATCAGTTTCATGTCAATTGCACCCTGAGACTTCAGCGGGAGAGGCATGAAATTGACAAGAAACAATGAAACTGCCAAAAAAACCACCTTCTTCAGTTAGCAATAGCGATACTCTAGAGGGAGTAAACATCCTTCCCAGAGGACCACCAACTAGTATGAACGGAAAACAGCAGATTTGAAGGTAGGAAGTGTGAACCTTGCAAATCTATTGCGATGGCAAAGCTGCGTCTTTAATACAAAGTTCAGTTCCAGTGTGAATGAGTCCTGAAACTCCAAATATTGTGGATTCATTTCCATAGGTGTGGGTCTGTTTGGAACTCCCTCACCTTCCACGGCACCTTTACCTCTGGGGTAACATCATCGTTAACTCATCCGCTGACTTTCCTTCATAAGGGAGATGTAACAGTTTACATTTATCAATCAAGCCTTCTTTCTTCATTCACAAAACCTCAATTTTCCCAAGAGACTTTTTTTTCTCCCTCACAGACAATGTTTCCACTTAAATTTCTCTGAGCTTGGTTAGAGTTTGATATATTGTTTCACCAGTGCACTCCTTGTGACTAAACAAGATTCCCTTTTATTAAGTAGCTTCTAGCTGACCACAAAATAAAACCCTTTTATTTCAGTTCCCACCACTAGTGCCAGGGCTGGCTCCAGGCATGACTGGGCCCTTGGGCACCAGCCTGTCTCAGGCCTGCAGTGCTGTAGCCCAACACCCTCCCATACAGGCAGTGTGGAGCTAATAAGCCCGCCTGCATTCCCTGCTTAACTCTTCTGTCTTGATGCCTGCCATCAACCAAATTGTGGCAGGGGCATCAGCCACTTAGGGAAGTCCCCATGCCGATCTTGGGTGATGGCAGGAATGTGCACACAGTGCATATGGCATTCACACTGACGGGAAATGTAGGTGGGGTGGACAGACTTATTGAAGACCTCACTATTTGTATTGAAGGAGTGCCTGGGAGCTCCCTCTCCATGATCTGTGTCAGGGTCAGGTTGTAGGACCTGATGCTGTTACAGATCACAGAACAAGAGCGCCACCCTCCCACCCTAAAGAGGGGCCCTTTAGGGACCCATCTAGGCCACAGGGTTCCTCAGCCAGGGTCCAACCTAGCCGCCCTCTGGTGCTGGCCCTGACTACTGCCACTACTTGTGATGCTCCTGCGTCTCTGAGATTACCACCTCCTGATTCCCAAAATGCCTGGATCAGGAAATCCCCAGGAAGTCCACATCAGCCTGTGTCAGATATGCCTTCTGAACCACAAGGTCCAGCCCCACCACCTTTTACCCAAAAGGTGACCACTGGTGTAATCTCTCTGTAAAACTGGAATAGGTATATGTACAGAATACGACCTGAGTATGGTAGCACTTTTGACCAAGCTGACGTGTGAGATTTTGACTAAAGCAAATAAACTTTATTATATACAAGATGTTACCAGATAAGTTGTTATTGTTCTTATCCTGTCTACCTATCCTATTCCACTAATCCCAATGAAATTCTCCCTCAAACCCACAGCCCTTCTATTTATTTATTTATTTATTTTTAAAACTTATATACCGCCCGACTAGCAATAGCTCTCTGGGCGGTGAACATAAATACAATAAAATACAGGAAAATACAAAAGCATCACAATCTAAAATCAAATTTCACAATCTAAAAACTGCATAACTAAGATCAAATTACAAACATTACCATCATTAACAAAAAATTAAAATGCCTCGGAGAAGAGAAAGGTTTTAATTAGATGTTATCTTCTTGATCCCTAACCCTATATAACTCTAACTCTCTCAAACCCCAATGTTTTTTCTCTTCAAATCTCCCCTTGGAATTCTCACTCACACACCCCCTCCCACCTGTGAGTCATACCTCATCTGCACCTACTCACGTTCTATTAACACTTTCTTACCTGAACACAAAACAGTTGTAAACATATAATTCTGATTTCATTACAACAAATAAATTCTGCATAGGACTTGTGGGTGAAAGAGAGAAGTGCTCATTCCTGGTTGTCCAAAAAAGGTAGGAAATCTCTGGTCTAGGAATAAAGAAAAGGGATCCATATAGTTCCTCCTGTCTGTTCTTCACTGACTTCTCTAATGACAGGGGAAAGCTTGGGTGTGGGGGAGGTTGCAACTTATCCTCCAATACAGAGAGAGAGACACTGCTGTTTAATTTTTAATGGACCTACTAGGCTCACCCTGCTTTGGATTGTTCAGACAACTAATGCAAGCAAAAGCAACCTAAGACATCTACAATGTGTATCAGATCTACAAAATTATATTGAAGTATGGAAATCAATGTTCATCAAGTACTACAAACTTAAAAGACGGAACAGACCTCAGTGAAACATCCTGATAGGGAGGGGCATAGCTTTGGGATTAAGCATCTGGTTTGGATGAAGAAGGTCACTGGTCCAGTTCTCAACAACTCCAGGTAGGGCTGAAATGTCCCATCTGAAACCCTGGAGATCTGCTACCATTCATTGTAGACAACACTGAGCTACATGGATCAGTTGTCTGACTTGCTAAATGGCAGCTTCCTGTGTTTCAGTTGTCCCTGCATAATAAAATATATGAACAAAGGAAATACTAGTAATTTTCAGGTGTTCAGAATTTACACTTAATGGACATGACCCTGACCTACACACATTCATTAGAACAAGCCTGTAGCTTTTCCAGTGTTGCTGATTTACAACTCCCATTATCTCTGACCATTGGCCATGCTGGCTAGAGCTGATTGGAGTTGGAGTCCAACAACATCTACAACACAACATGTACTAGAACATTCTAGAAGGTGCCACATGAGATCATTGCCACCATTGCCACACCCAGCAGCTATGCCCCCTTCAACATACGCATTCAGCAAGCATGTTAAGGATCTCTCTCTCTTTTATGGAGGAGCTCTTCAAACAGAGATATATGTGTAGGACCCCTTCTCATACTCTCCAAATGCATGACTGGGGTGGGGGTGAAAACCACTGTAGTTGTTTAGGCAGGGCCCCCCCTACAGACATTTTAATGAATGCATGTAGGTTGGCCACGGAGTTTGCTCTTAACCGCTTCCACCATGCAAATTCAATATCCACTTAAAAAAAAAATGCCTGAAGAGGGCTGAAATTTACATTGGAGTTAAAAGCACTGGAAGAGAAACAGATGAAAGAAAATTGGGTTTGTTGTAAGCAATGCAAAAAAAAAAAAGTGCAGAACTCCCCATAGATATTTTACAAGCCTTATTAAAATGTTGCTCTTTACCAAGTTTTGTTCTGCTTTATGCAACAAATGACTTTACTAGCATGGGCCTTACAACCACAGTGGGAGGAAAGCAATCATGCAGACAGCTGGTGGCAGATTGGTGGTAAGGAAAGTATGAGCTAAGCCTGTGTAATCCCAGATATTTATTTCTTTTATCAGGCCAGAAGATAGGAAGAGGATTTCAACCACTACACCACTCAAAATGACCAGAATGCAGATTGGTAGATGACTTTCTTGAATGATGGTGGAGGAAGCAACAGATAATGATGGCACACTTTTTGATCGCCTCCTTGAGCCCCTTATTATTTAAATGGAAATAGATGGAGCTTTTTGGGTTCCAGTATTTTATTTTATTTTCTGACATTTACATCCCACCTTTCTTTCATCAAGGAACCCAAGGCTGCATACATGGGGTTCCCAAGCGGTCTCCCATCCGGGAACTGACCAGACCCAGACTTGCTTAGCTTCATCAAGGTGGTGGCCTCTTATGCCTTCAGACCATACCCTGGGACCACCATAAAAAGGTTTGGCAAACAAACTAATTCTGTCTCTGGGGATGAGAGAGTAATCATGCTAGCTAGCCCTGCTACCATGACTGAAACATGTTCCAGTGCGTGCATCTGCAGCAGGGGTGAGGCTAGCTGGCCTGACCCTGTGACCCTCTCACATTTGCTGCTTGTTGTTATTATTACTTTTATTTATTACATTGATATCCCTCCTTTCTTCCCAAAGGATCCCAGGTTGGCAAACACACAAGTGATCAAACATCTAAAAACAATTCCAATGTAGATGCAGACTGCTATCCATGTGCTGCCTGGGCAACTACCAGGCCCTTTTTTATGGTTCTTTATCTTTAATCTAGACTTGGAAAAATAAAGAACTGTCCTCTGTAAAGTAGGTTACCAGGCCACTCTAGCTGGCTCCCAGACTCTGACATAGCATCTTTTTCTGCTAGGGTTGGGACTGGGATTATGAGTTCCAGTGCCACACACTGTGCATTATTCCACTGAGGAGAAAGCCCTCTAATGCCCCCTAGTCTCCTCATAGTGGAATGACATGCACATTGTCAGTTTCCTGCTAGTAAGTCTGGGAATTATTGTCCCAATCCTATCCCTAGTGGTAAAAAGCACTGCAACAAACACTCTCCAAAATTTTTGCAAGTGTTCAAATCAAACACTCACAAAAGGTGTGAGCCTTTAATGCCAATGACAGCTTGCCTCCCATTGTGAATAACAGATGCAAGGGCAATTCCAATCAGGGCTGCAGTGGGGCCAAAGGGTTCAAGCCCTCCTCACCCCTGATCAGGCTTGGCCACTCAACATGCTAGCTATTTATTTTTTTAAAATTAATTACCCAAGATTAACTTATGTGATAAATGCCACTTCTCGTTTGACCCCCAGATTCCATGATTTTCAATGAAGGGAAAAGGATGCTCTTCTGTAATTCAGGAATTTCATCAGGGAGAATACTTTTTGTAACAGAAAAAAATGGTGTTAAAACCATTCAGTCTGTACATCATGAAAGCAAGTGTCATGCTTTTCAAACCCATGGTTCCTTTTCAACTGCTTCAACATGTTTCATCTAGACCGAATGAATACCTGGCAGCACTGCATATGCTGATGATTTTAAGTGACAGCTTCAGGCAACTAAATTCAGGCTATAAAGATTATATATAAAATTCAGTTTAGCCTGTTGAGAAACTAATGAGCAAGCAGTAAATCATAGCTATACAGTAATTTGCTTCCTGTTACTTTCTACCCCGTTCCATGTACATAGTAAAATCTCAATAATGCAAGCAAAACAAATTACTGGTCTAGGTTTTCTAACTAGATCCTAGAATAAAAACCATTTAAAGCCTTCAGTATGAGATTTCATATTGAATTGTACACCTATAAATGCTTTACTTATGCATCTATGCAATTATCAAACACTTGTTTTCTCCTCTCCCACGATGATTATGCAATTTGGCAGGTGGAGCAGGAACACAAATTTGTTAAGGATTGAGCAATAGCCTGGCCAGATGCAAATGGAGATTTTAATAGTTTAGGAAACAATCCAAGCCAGTTATTTATTTTACCCCCCTTTGGCAAACAAAAACTTCACAGAGTGGCTTAGATATGATTAATAAAAACAAGACAGAAACTGACTGCAGGCTTACAATCAAAAAGATTCAGCACAAGAGGAAAACAGGATGATGAAGGAAGAAGAAAACAAGAAAACTCAGGTAACAATTCTTAAAGTTATATAGTAGTTCTTATAATGACCAGGTAGAATGGGAACAGTTTAGGAAGACGTCAAACCAAATGAGCTCGTCTTCCCAAAGAGCCAATGGAGGGATCCCTGCCTCCCTTCCAGAGCTTGGAAAAGTTACTTTTTTTGAACTACAACTCCCATCAGTCCCAGCCAGCATGGCCACTGGATTGGGCTGATGGGAGTTGTAGTTCAAAAAAGTAACTTTTCAAAGCTCTGCTCCCTTCTCTCTTTGGGCCTTTTCGCATTTACCATTTATATGTTATTGTAAACCGCCCAGAGAGCTTCGGCTATGGGGTGGTATATAAATACAGTAGGGCCCCGCTTTACAGCGCTTCGCTTTACAGAGTTCCGCTAATGCAGCGGTTGTCAATTGCAGAAAGGCCTCGCTCTTACAGCGCTTGTTCCGCTTTTATGGTGTTTTTTTGCTTTCGGGCGCCATTTTGGTCAATGTTAGTCAATGGGTTCTGCTTTATAGCGGTTTTTGCTTTACAGTGGGGGTCCGGAACATAACCCGCTGTATGAGTGGGGCCCTACTGTACAATAAATAAATAAATATAGTGGAATAGTTTCTGAGGTTTTTGGCATGTTGCCACATGCTGGCATCATGATCCAGCTAGTATTCCAGACTGACATACACAAAAACTGAATTTTCTTCCAATGCAAAAATTCTAACTTTTGTAAGAGATTCAATATTTTCATTTCTGTGGTATGTGCACAAGCATCGTATTGGTTTCTCTGGGGTGGGGGTTGATGGGTGTGGTTTTGGAAATGTCTGTTTCATGCCACTTCCGTCTGCCCGGTGTGAGCTGTCACTTTGTGAGCTCAGTTCAGAGGAGAGTTATGGCAGAGAGCAAAGAGAATTCAGGGATGAGCCATGGTGGGATTTCACAGTTCTTCTTGTCTAACTTCTCCTAATCTCTGATGCTCCTGTAAGATTAGAATTACATGATATTAGGCATTATATTTTTTTTTGAAAAGTGAATGGGCTATCCCAGTGTGCATGCTCATAACTCTGACATTTACTGGCTGGAGGAATATGAGAGTATGTAAGGGGTGTGACTACAGCCAGCTCCCTGCTGAAGCTAAGCAGGGTCAGGTATGATCAGTGCCTGGGTTAGAGACTGCTTGGGAACCATATGTAAGCTGCCTTGGGTTTCTATCATGAAAAGAAAGGCGGGGTATAAATGTAATAAATAAATAATAATAATACAATGTGCCATTAGTGCAGAAAGGAAAACCCTTCACTCACTCTTTAATATCATGTGACCAAAGGAGCAGACAATCAGCTACAAATTCACTCTTAAAAACATCAGATCAAACAGAAACTATACCAGTATAAATGATATGTGCATACAGGCCCTTTCTGTTGCAGTCTGATTGACTGGATGATGCTAGGTGACTTCTAATGGAGGGAGGAGCCTGATGAAGGTGGTTTTTCAGCAGTGCCAATGGAATTGTTATCTTGTTGCAGTCAAGTAGAATGGTCATCACAGGCAACAACTGAGAGGAGCTGGCCTTTCAGCACTGCCAGTGCAACAGTCCTCTCTCCCACCTCCCTCTGCTCCAGTCTAAGGGAATGGTTGCCACCAGGTAGGGATGTTGGAGATTTCTCATGGAAAAAGAAACAGGTGTGGGAATTGCCCATTTTCACTTATTCGGCCCATGTCCAGAATAGAAATCATCCAGCGAATATGATTTGTATCAAATATGTTGCTGTTTTTAATCTGCAAACGATACGACACTGATGACTTTTTGCCCTATTTGCATTATGTTTCTTATATTCAAATGAATACCCTTTGCAGTGAAATGGTGTGGAATAACATAATGATAATGTAATTATGTAAAATTCCACCACAGCAGACAGCAAGATGTAGTTTTTGTCAGAAGCTGAATTGCAGCAGAATGGAAACAGCACTGCATGCAACAAATACAGGGTGGAACAGAAATCAATGCTTTCTTATATCCCTATCACCAGATTACAAAACAAACCTAATGGAAATGAGTGGGAACTGTGCAATATAGTCAGCCCCTTTATCATTCAGCTCCCATTAATTTCCATGAGCATGTAAGGCAGACTTCCTAATGAACTGTGCCTGTTGACTTCTTGAAGACTTCATTATAAAGCAGCTCGTTCAACAATCTGTATCAGGATGCTGCCTTTTAAAAAATGTGTACATGTAAAAAAAACCCTTCAAGATTATTTGTTCCACAAAATGTGTAAATAATAGTTTAGCACAGTCCTGAGGTTTATATATTTATTTTTACATCACTGCAACATTATCTAGTCTTTCCTTTATGCCAACAGAAATAACTGGATCTAGTAAAGCTTCCCAAGGTCATTGGCCTGTGTCTTTCCTTCTTCACAACAAAGTATCATTTTTCTTAGTTTCTTGTCAGAGCGCCATGATATCCTTCACATCTGTCTGTGCCTTTGCTTTTATTAGCAGAAAATACTGCCCGAGCTTTAGTGTCATGTGTAGTATAAAGACAGGATTTTCAGGAGATTTGACAACTCTCATATTTTCTGAAGTATTCTCAATGTAACAGAGAAACAGTTTATTACTGTTAAGTAGTGGCTGTCTCTCCAACTTGAATAATGAAGTCCTCTAGGTCAATATTTTATACAATGATCCATTTAAGGAAACATTCCTCTATAGCCTAGCACTAAAACAATGGGTGTCATAACACAGATCTATCTATTATCAATCTTAAATCCCACCATAATCAATCCAGTTCTTTGGGTTGCAAAAGTGCAATATGTTATTGTGCCAAAGCCAAGAATTTGTGTCTTCCAAAATTGTTTATAAAAGAACACAATAAAATTATTTACCAAGGCAAGCTCTGCCATGCAAGAGTGTACAAGATTTAAACTTGTTCTGAAGAAGAAGGCTTTTGGCCAGCTGTGATTTACACATATTCCTTGGAATCTATATTTTCATGAACGGCTGTGACATTGGTTTGGGGACAGTGCAAAGCCCACCCAGTGCTGTGTATTTATATGGCTGTAGCAAGAGAGAAAGTGGGAAATGCTTAGCTACAGAGCAAAAGCCATACAAAAAATCACAGTTTTGAGAGGAAGCCTCCATTTCCTTAGCTTACCATAAAAAATATAATAAAACAAGATGGGTTGTGGCTCACTGTTGCTACCTAGTTCACTGCAGCTTCTTGCACATCGCTCAATTACCAGCATTTCTGGAAGAAGTAAGCCATCTTTGGATGTGTATTTATCTTCCTTATTTGCTTTTCCATGTGTGTCTTTGATTGTTTGTACTGAACCCCATGTTCAGGATGTCTTCTATCATGAGTTACGAGTTGTGCAAGCTTTTGTTTCCTTTTGTCATTTCAATGAGGGCTAGTACTATATGCAGACATCATGTGGTGCAACAATCCTATTGCCTAGTGAATCCTGAAGCAAACAGCACTACATCAGCACCTAGCAAAGAAGTAACATTACAGCACTGACAAAGGGAACATCCACATGTTCAAAGCCAGAGTATGCACTTGTAGACTAGAAGTCTGCATCTTATTTAAAAAGCTACAGTGTGGTATAGCAGTTAGAATTTCAGATGAGGACTGGGGAGACTCAGGTTCAAATCCACACTCAACCTGGAAAGGGCCTGAATGGGTGGTGTAGAACCACGTAAACTGCCCTGAGCTCTTTGGATTAAAAATATATGCCATTTCATTACCAGCAAAAATAAATTGATATAACAATCAATTATGAATATGCTTGCAAATGGTTGGGTCTTTGGTGCTGGGATTCTAGAAGGACACATGTATCTGTGGGTGCATTTCCTCTCCCATACATCCCCTTTCAATGGAGTATGTGTGTGACTCTGTGAACCAACTTAAGGAAGCATCAATATACAAAGTTATTATAGCAGGTCACTCTTTGGGCCTGAGATCTGTAGAAACATTGCTCTGACTTATGCATAAGTGCAAGGATGCAGAACCTGTGACCTTCCAGAAGTTGTTGGACTACAGTTCCCATCATCCTTGATCATTGGCCTATGCTGGCTGGGCTGATGGGACCTAGAGTTCCCCATCCTGTATATAGCACATACTCATTGTATAGCAAGTACAGGAAATGTAACATTTGATGCAAAGAAATAAGCTTAAAGAGGATTATTCACCTTGAAGTTTTGAAGTGAAGTGCAATCAATATACTGATAAAACATAGCTTTATCCTTCTTTGACACCCACAGTGAGAGCAATAATCTTGACTCTCAATCTGCTTGGAGGTGATAGGTTGGATTGGGGCAGATATGGGGAATCTTTAGCCCTTCAGATGTTGCTGAACTACAGTTCCCATCAGCAGGGTAGCAGTACCATAATCTCTAATATTGCTACCTTTGAATTTTGGTTCTAACCATTTTGCAGCACAGTGAACGACTTTGCAACAATATTATTTTGAAACACTGCTTTAAAATGTACTTCAGCATCTTTTTGAAAGAGCAAGTATTACCTACCGGGCTAAGTTCAAGGTTCTGGTTTTGGTGTACAAAGCCCTATACAGCTGGGGGCCAGGATACCTGAAAGATCATCTTACCCCTTATATACCCAGTCGATCACAGAGGTCTGCAGGTGAGGGCTTCCTGCAGATACCATCTTATCAGGAGATAAGATGTTTGGCACAACATAGGAAGTGGATCTTTTGTGCAGTGGCACCTACCTTTGGAATTCCCTCCCCTTAAATATTTTACAGGCACCATCTATGTTATCTTTTCAGTGCCTACTGAAGAGCTTCTTTCAACAAGCCTTTTAAGTAGAGATCTTATCCCAGTCTGAGTCTGTGTTGGAATTGCTTCTTAAGATGGGCTCCTACTGGGAGGAAGGGCAGAATATAAATTTAATATAAATAAATAAATAATGACAGTGAGATGATGAAGAAAGGGTGGAATGTGTGTGCATTTGACTGAGGAAAAGCTAAAGGAAGGGAAGCAGCATTCTTATAACAAAGAGGGGAAGTCAAGCAGTTGTGGTGTGAAAACTGTGATCTACAAAGGGCCTGTGAGAAAGAACAGCTGACAAACTTATATCTTCCCTGATCCCTGTGATTGTTCTTGGAAAACAGAAAGGAATATTCAGTTATAACAAACTTTTAGATTACCGTGATGCATTCTACATGTAGCTTGTTATGTGGTTTTCACTGTTAGCTTGACTGCTTTTTGCTTGACTTACCAAAAGAGGCAAGAGGATCCAGAAAGTTCATTGATCTTCTCCTCAGGAAGCAAGGTTGCAGTAATGGTAATGGGATAACTGATCAATAAACAAAATGGCACCAGGGATGGGCTTTGGCATCCTGGAGCCTCTGCTTTAGATTCTGGAGACAGGCTCCTTCAACCAACCAACTGGGAATTCCATAGAATTGCAGATACAAACAATATAGAACAATAGCACTTAAAGGATGAGTCGGACAACCTCAATGCATAGTCATTGTTCCTGACATGTAAACCTATTCAGGAAGACAATTCCCCCAGGTCAACCTTCAAAATGACTCATCCTTCATCAATTACTTTCCCAGTCTACCACTTATCAGAATTGGCAAAAATGATTTTACACAATCCCTTTTCATTTCCTCATTTTCGCCTATCCCCTTTTGTTACCTCATTTTGACCCCTTCTCATTGGTTGTTTTTTCAGTTCCAGTGGACATACTTTGGATCATCTACAAACCTATTTAAACCCAGGCTTTGAGCGTGCTCAGAGTGTTATCCAAGAGTTATCTCCAAGAGTCACCTCCATGAGTCATCACCATGCATGTGCATGGGTTCCATCTTTCTGGATATCACCTCCAACTAATCTCTCAGCACATCCCAGGAACATTTTTAATTCACCACTGCACTTCATCTAAGGTTTGGTAAAGGGTCAATGCTGCTGGTCCCACTTTCTAATAAAGATCATGAGGCACAGATTCCTGGACTCAATGCCTGAGCTCCAATTCTTTCCATCTCTATTCTTTGCCAAGCACCAAGAGTGGTAACTATAATTCCCCCACTTCAGTTAAAACTCTTATTTTCTCTAAGTTGTTATTGTGATTGTGCTGGAATATTGTTTTATATGTGCCCAATACTGCAAATGTATGCTGCTGCACTTTATTGTTAGAGTTACCTTTATAGCTTTATAATAAATTCCTTTTTTTTCTATACTTTTGAGTGGGCACACCTTTTCTAGCTTGGAATTGAGATACACATACCGGCAGCACTCAGTTTGACTCCTGCTAAAGATCCCACTGGGTAGCATGTTTAAGGGATCACAAGGGTGGCAGGACCACATGAGAGTCCCCAATATGTGTGTCTATCAGACCCTGTGTGTTAACAAGTTGACCTTGAAAAGTGTGCAAAATCTGCAACTAGTGTTGAGCACAGGTCTGTGCCTCTTTACAGGGACAGCGCTGGATCATTCCAGTTCTGCACTGGCTGCCAGTTTAGGGTACTGTCTTAAGCCATCATTTGGGTCCAGCATATCTTAAGGAATGCCCCCCATTAGCCTACCATTTTTCTTAGGCCTGTAGGTAGGAATGGAGGAGGAATTTGTTCCATCCACTTTTTGCTGTGGACCACCCCATTCCAAGTCCCAGACTTGCTTGTAGATTTGAATGCAACTCTCAGTTTGATTATGCAGATCCCTGGATTTTGTGATGCAGTTCCGGTGCATAAAAAGTTTACACAAAAATATGTATTTAATGTAAAAGATGCATACAAAATGTGTATTTTACAGATGGATGTGTTGAAAAGTATTACATAGTGTACGTTTTGTTTACAAAATGTATACAATTTAAATGTGGGCATCTGTCTCCTTTTTAAAAAAACTGCATGGAACAGACCTGACTGAGACAGGATACCCCTATGACTGAATTATACTGTAGACTGCTGCCTGTGTTATGTGGTTTTCATGTGTTACTCCTTTTCTGTGTCTGATGGATTTCTGCTTGTGTATTTGACATATGTTGATACTTTTAACTTTGTTAAATAATTTTAACTTTGTTTTTAGTTTTATTTTATTTGTTTTATTGTAACTTTGTTCTGAAAATCTTGATTATAACCTTGAAGAAATGGACAGAATATGTTGTAAATCAATAAAACAAAAAAAATTAAGTGTGCTTTACAAAGATTGCCCTAGGACTCCATCACAAAGGTTGCAAAGTTTTCTCTCCTCATTCTACCTCTGTGATCTTTGTCAGGGGAATAGGCAAAAGGGCATCTGTACTTGACGGTACCTGGATCTGCTCATTTTCCTAGAATATTGAACAATTGTTTGTTCTTATGATATAATACAGAGAGGGGTTTCCTTTAGGGCATGCCTTCTTATTTTACATATCATCTTCTTGTTTGCACTAAAGATCAGTGGGGGTCTTTAGAGTTTTAGTGATTTTGCATCTTTCAG
Source organism: Rhineura floridana (assembly GCF_030035675.1). Taxonomy (NCBI): domain Eukaryota; kingdom Metazoa; phylum Chordata; class Lepidosauria; order Squamata; family Rhineuridae; genus Rhineura; species Rhineura floridana. Next base: position 59,805,023 of record NC_084480.1, on the reverse strand, counting down.
ATTCATCCCTTCATATTAATCTTTTGATTCTTAGCAGTTTGGAGTCCAACCACATTATCCCAAGCATAAACTGAGAGCAAATCTTGTGTTTCAGTGACCATGTGGCAATGATGCTTCCTCTGCTCAAACAGCATCGCGAAGGCAAAGGGAAGCAAGAGGAAAGAATGCTGCTAACTCCCCACAGTTCTCCAAGCTAAGTAAAGTCTGGGGAGGTTTTTGTGTGGTGTGTGTGTGTGTGTGTGTGTAAAAAATGCTGCTACTAGTGGCCTCCTCACCCAGGGAAATGGATGGGCAAATCTGTCAATTTCATTTTTCCAATCTTAAATTAAGTTCTCCAGATTTCCACATCAGTTTGCGCTTTTTAAAAAAAGTCTTTGTGAAAATTCATCAACATTTTAGTGCAATTTTCTCCTAAAATACACATGTTTGTATGCACCTTTGCCTAATATACACATTTTTGCAAAGCAATTTCACCTAATACACTAATGTATGAATTTATATGCAACCTTTGCCCTAGTATTTGCATATTTGTACACATTACTTGGCTGAAAACTACACTGCAGAATTCAGAGAAGTGTGAATTTTGGAAGAGGACTGTATTTTGGTTCTTGGATTGTTTTGGAAAGTGTGAATTAGATAAGTTTGCCTTTAAATGTGAACTGAATCAATTTTCTCCATCCTTTCCTAGGGACAACAGAAAAGGCATCTGTTACCATATGTCCTTGTCCATGTGGGTCAGTGATTACATGTGTACAGGAGGCACATGTGTTTGCGTCTTTTTGAGCAAAGAATCTGAGTGCTCCACTGGACCTTTGCAGCATGGGAGATTAGCAAGGAGTGAGTATCAGAGTAATCAAATGAATGCTTCATTACAGAAATGAAAGGTTATACACCATTTAGATCAGACTGACGTGACAACTATTCTGTTAAATCTATAGTATAGATCATAGGGAGAATTGAACACAAGAGAAGAATGTGATTACTGTGGGAAGGCTGATACCAAATAATAAGAGGGCAAAGAAATAAGTGGCACGCAGGCAGGGATCACAATTGGGTTAGGAGAAGGAGTTAGGAGGAAGGTATATTTCACTGGGAGACAATATGGATAATTTGCTTGAAACTATGGGTCAGGGACATATATGCAAAATAAGGGGGATATTAATGTCACAATGCTATTATAACCTTTATATCATGAGTTGCTACTCGTAAGCAGCAACAGGATTAGCCTGTTCAGTGTTAATATTAGTCACACAGCTGCAGTGAACACTTTTACATTTTCTCAGAAGCGTATTAAACAACATCGGTCTTGTATTCCAAATGGGAGTATCACCCTGAGACTAGAGTTATCTGCAGGGTACTCTGTAAGAAGAATCTGTTAATGTTTGGACCTCTTTGATCCAAGTTTTGTCTGGATTAAAAAACAGAACCATTTATACAGGTCAGTGTATATTGTAGGGGGATATTAATGAACAGTGAGATGTACGGCTAGTAACACATGGGTTTCTGGTGGGTCCAGTGTGGATTCAGATATGCATTCTTATACACTCAAAGTGAAGGCTCTGAAAATATTTTGCAAAAATGGGGGTAGGAAAGGGGTATATTTACATTTATGGAGGTTTTGTTACAGAAATATCACAAGTTTCATTGTTGTGGTCAAATGTACTATAATTCATTTTCTATAAGAGACATTTCTTAATGTACAGTTTTAAGTGGTATTTTATACGATTTTGTAGGTTTTCGTAAGCAATGATAATTTCCCTAAAATATCACTATTATTGTAATTGTGTTTTGTCTTTAGCTCTTGAAGAAGGAGAGTTCTCCTAAACATGTTGAGCCTAATAAACAGTTGGTTACCAGTAGTACTGGAGTGTGCCTCCTTTTCGTTTCATTCACCATGACTGTTCAGGCCATGCGTCTTTAAAAATATCTGCAGACTATTTCTGCATGTTCAGGGGATAAGCCCCTCTGGAACACAAAACATCTGGTGAAATTCGCTCAAATGTGATGCTAGGAGAACCATTTCCCAGCATGGTCCTGGTTCAAATTTGGGGGGCAGGAAAGTGAAAGGAGACAGTGGGGATGGAAAATGATTGAGCAGGGGGACCACAACTTCCAGAGAAGAGGAAAGAAGGGAGGAATTTTGCAGTAAAACTGAGGCTACTTCTATACATGGGACTTATTGCGTCACTTTTGTGGATTAAAATGGTAGCGCTTCTGTCCTGATTTCTAACGTTCCTTTCACACTGCAATACCTGTTGCATTAAGGAACTGTGGCTTTTTCGACAGATGCAGCGGCATTTCGCGGAAATGTCTTTCATAGAATCATAGAATCATAGAGTTGGAAGGGGCCTTGTAGACCATCGAGTCCAACCCCCTGCTCACAGCAGGAAATCCACAACTAGAGCATCTCCCGCAGATAGCTGTCCAGCCTCTGCTTGAAGACATCCAGCGAAGGGGATCCCACCACCTCCCTAGGCAGTCGGTTCCATTGCCGAACTGCCCTTACTGTCAAGAAGTTCCTTCTAATGTCCAATCTGAATCTACGCTCCTGCAACTTAAAACCATTAGACCTAGTCCTACCCTCTGGGGCAGCAGTGAACAAATCTGTACCCTCCTCTATGTGACAGCCCTTCAGGTACTTAAAGAGTGCAATCATGTCACCCCTCAGCCTTCTCTTCACCAGACTGAACATGCCAAGTTCCTTCAACCTTTCCTCATAAGACTTGTTCTCCATACCGGCTATCATCCTCGTCGCCCTCTTCTGAACCCGCTCTAACTTGTCTATATCTTTCTTAAAATGAGGCGCCCAGAACTGAACGCAGTATTCCAGATGAGGCCTGACTAATGCAGAATATAGTGGGACTATTACTTCCCTCGACCTGGAAACTATAGCTCTGTTTATGCAGCCCAAAACCGTGTTTGCCTTTTTTGCCGCAGCATCACACTGCTGGGTCATGTTCAACTTGCGGTCCACTACAATTCCAAGGTCCTTCTCACACGCACTACTGCTAAGCCGGGTATTTCCCATCCTGTACCCATGCATTTTGTTTTTGTGGCCTAAATGCAGAATCTTGCATTTGTCTTTATTGAATGTCATTTTATTAATTTCAGCCCAATTTTCTAGTCTATCCAGGTCCCTTTGGATTTTATTCCTGTCTTCCATTGTGTTAGCTATCCCTCCCAGTTTTGTATCATCCGCAAACTTCATAAGGCTTCCCTCCACTCCATCATCCAAGTCATTGATAAAAATGTTGAAGAGTATCGGCCCCAGGACAGAACCCTGTGGCACTCCACTCGAGACCTCCTTCCAGTCCGAAGCACAGCCACCGACGACCACTCTTTGAGTACGGTTTTCCAACCAGTTGTGAATCCACCTGACAGTATTTCCATGTAGTCCACATTTGACGAGTTTGCTAATCAAAAGGTCATGGGGGATTTTGTCAAACGCCTTGCTGAAATCTAGATAGATGATATCTACAGCATTTCCACCATCTAAGCTAGTGACCCGATCAAAAAAAGAGATGAGATTAGTTTGACAGGATTTTTTCTTGACAAACCCATGCTGGCTCCTACTAATCACAGCATTGTCATCTAGATAGTTGCCAATGGACTCTTTTGTTATCTGTTCTAATATCTTTCCCGGTATTGAAGTCAGACTGACCAGCCTGTAATTCCCCGGATCTTTTTTTTTACCCTTTTTAAAGAGTGGGACGACGTTTGCCCATCTCCAATCCTCTGGCACCTCTCCTGTTCTCCATGATTTCTCAAAGATGATGGCAAGAGGTTCTGAGAGTACATCCGCAAGTTCCTTCAATACTCTGGGATGCAGTTCATCAGGCCCTTGAGATTTGAAATCATTTAGGTTAACTAGGTATTTCCTGACTATCTCCTTATCAATCTTGAACTGCAATCCTGACCCCTTACTGAGATTGCTACCAATGCAAGGTTGCACACTGTTCCCTTTTTGGGAGAAAACGGAGGCAAAATAGGCATTGAGCAGTTCTGCTTTTTCCTCATTATCTGTCAACACTATTGCAACAAACGCCGTCTTGTTTCCATCCCTCACTTGTTACACACATATGCACTATAGTTCCTCCATCATTCATTGCAATAGTTCACAGTCTGCAGTCATGAGCAGACCTATTATGGCCCCTTTTTATCATTTCTTTTGAAATGTCTTCGAATATATCAATATTTCTGCAACTGCCCCTTAACTGAAGCTAATATTTTTCCTCACTCCATAGGTGTAGGAGGTCTAAGATCTCATTCTGTCACCATGCAGTCACTCTCCCTTTAGCATCTGACATTATTTTTGTGAGGTGTCTGGACACATGTGTGTGTGGGAAAAGGACGAAGGGTAAGCTGCTACCTGCACCTATGCTGGAATACCAGTACAATTTTCATCAGGAAAAAAAGGGAAAAATACTGCCATACATCTAAAGAGTAGGAACACATTGTATGATGGGATGCATGTCACATGAGCAGCTGCAAGCAGCACAAAACTCCCATGATTTTCTGAGTTCCCAAGCTTTCAAACAGATTATTTCTGGAATCATTTATCACAAAATTGAGTGCTAAAGTATATTCTGCCAAATTTCAAGAAATGGCTCTTATGTTGTGTAAAAGATCAAATACAATGCACAAATTACCAGGTAACAAAGAGTTGGAATAATGGAATAAAGTGCATTGTGAAAGTGGCATGAGAAAGAAATGGCCATTTTGCCCCTTTCCCCCACAAAATCAAGAAATTGAAACAACCCCTTTCAAGGCAAGTGAAACCACTTCACCATGATTGCCATTTTGAGACATTCCTACTCCAGATGGATTGTCCTTCTGTCAACATACAAAGATAAAATGGTCTTCAGGGACACTACTTTGGGTATCAGTGAAAGGAAGGAGGCATGCGGAGACATAACTTAGCAAGTTTTAAAGACTCCTTTTTATATATATTCAAGACTAAATTGCAAAAAAAGGTAAAAGGATGTACTTTTTAACTTTTATTTTGCTTTTACCATATTAAAGGCAATAACAAAAAACAAACATCTGTGGTATGACATATGGTGTGAATTTGTGATACGTAACAAATAGGCTAATGGCTAAGAGACAGCCTGTGAATCAGGAAGTCCCTTGCTAGGTTGTCTTAGGCAATGAACTCTCCCTCAAAGTCAGTCCTCCTATCAGCGATATAAAGCCTGTTCACATTATACTGAACACAGCTACAAGCTATCGCTACACATGTATTGTTACTGTTATTCTTTTAATTTTTTACCCAGCCTTTATCCTGAGGTCCCAGGGCAGGTTACAACAATTTACAATACATCCTTAAAAACATTTTTAAAACATCTTGCAATGACAAAAATAGGGTGGGCCCTATTTACATCTCAGGTGCCAAAGGTCAGGACAAAAAATTATTCTTGTTTCACATTTGTGTAAAAGAATATACACTTGTTGATTTTTATAGCTCAGCTAGTCCGTACACAGGTACACAGATGGTACACAGATTGTACACTCATTAAACATTACATGTGAGTAACTGGACAAGCATATGAGTCAACTATTTGTGCGCACAGGAACAAAGATTGCACCCTCATTGAATGTAACATGTGAACACCACTAAAAGGACTCATATAAAGTTGTTATAAGAATTACTAAGATAATGAGTCTCATTTTTTTCAAGGCTTTGCTAATTTGGAACATAGTGTTTACAGTACAGACACAGAGAATGTTTTGGTGAAGCATGTATGCATGAGAAAGAAGCTGACCGGCTAATTGCAAAAGGCAGCTTCAGTGACTGATATAGAACAGATATATGTTGTTACTGATAATTAAGGCATGAAGAAGTACTTGAATACAATAACAACTGAATTAAATGTTCATCAGAAACTCAATCTTGACTTACACTTTAACCGTTAATTAAATCGAGCTTGTTTAAAATGTAATCTAATTGATTTTTAATACAGCAAATTTAATTAGTAAATGCATTCCAATATCTTTTCTATGAGCGCTGAACTTTGGAGGTTCTGAAAGATTGTTCCTGTAGTAATTATGAACCAACTATAAATGTGATGATGAATACAGCAGGTCTTAAATCTCCCTGCCAGAATGAACTCCGCTCTAGCTCCCTGCCTACTGCCTTGGGAATGCAGAAGTGAGGAGAAGGGCATTCTTGTCTGTACCACCAGTCAGAAGACAAAGGGACTAAGAAAGGAAGCAAAGGTAGATAAGCCTGGTCCTCCTGACTCAGGGATGGGGAACCTGTGACCCTCCAGATGTTACCAAGCTATAGCTCCCACCATCCCTGACCATTGGCCATACTGGCTGTGCCTGATGGGAGTTTGAGTCCAACACCTGGAAAGCTACAGGTTGGTCACGCTGGCCCCAACTGGATAGAAATGCCCGCATTTCCAATTCATTATTTTATACTGGCATTGTCAAATTGCTCTCCCTCGCCTATCATTTTCTGTTCCTGCCCTTGTGTGTCTTGCCTTTTTAGTTTGCAAACTTATGGTTGGGGGCCTGGGTTTCATTTTCTGACGGATGTGAGCCACTGTGGGAGACGCTGTTTGTCTGAAAAGTAGGATCAAAATATAGGGTTGTATTCATCTCAGTTCTGCTCAGATTAACCCCATTGAAATTAATACACAAGTTAGTAGTGTTCATTAACTTCAGTGAGTCTACTCTGTATACGACTAACATTCAATACCATCTATGATAGAAAGAGGGGATCTGAGATATTTGAGAACCATTCCTGAAGAGAGGCCCCTAAGAAGTGAGAATGAACTGTGAGCAGAAGGAAGCTTCCACGAAATAATCCCTTCATGTATCAATAACTGCATATCCAAAGGGGTGCTACACATAATATTCCTATGGGTCAATCCTCCCATCCAGGATCTGTGAGTGAAGACACAGTTGGATCTCACTGATGGGTCCACTTGTTTGTGTGCATATAGCTCCACCTACGAGGCAGTCACTCTTATATGATTGCCATTCACTATGTTGTCCAGTGAGCAAGATTAACTCTGATGGTGCCACACTGACAGATGATTTTATTTTATCTTATTGAAAAATTATATCCTGCTTTTCACCATACAGGGCTCAAAGCAGTTTACAACAATGAAATTCTACAATGTGCACAATTTAAAACATAAAATTTAACACATATCATCCTGGGGTTCTCCAACACCACACTGAAGAACACCTTGGCCAGAGAGGCTGCTGGGCAGCAGGGGGGGGGCAGCAGGACACCATCAGCATCCCTAACCTGCTATGGCCCAACCACAAATGCAGACTCATTACCCCTGCCCCATGACTGAGGAGTTTCCTAGTGATAAAGAATGAATTCCAATGGACTGCAGACACACCTTCCCCCAGTCCTCAAGTCTAGGCTGGTTTTGCATTGAATACCTGGGTGGGCAGAGCTGGGTCACAGCTGTCCCACCCAAGACTCAGTTATGCACACCACAGTTTAGGAACCCCTACTATAGAGGATGTGGTCCCAGATTTAGGAAACTGAACCAGAGCATAAAATATATTTTACACTAAAGCATAGAACTGTGAAGTCTAATCTTTAGTGGGGTGGGATAGGACTAGTCCTTCTTACTGTGTTGATGTATGAGCTTTTTAATATATATATATTGTAGTGTATGTTGTTTGAACATTTTTGGCTTTTAATTGATTTTATCTTTTTTATGTTAAGTTGCTTTGAGACTTTGTTGGTATAAAGTGATTAATAAATGTAAACCATCATCTAATACTATCACTGGTAATTTGGCAGTTAAAATTTATTTTATTTTTTGTTCTTAACAATAGGATTAAAACCCTCCACATCTTTGTACTTTTGTTTAGCTACAAGATATGCTTGGTGCTCTTCAGCATCAAAATTGTGCCTTTATCATCCCTCTTTGCTTGTGATTCCAGAGTCATCTTTTTTGAAATGTTAGCTCTAAACATTCTGTTGAAAATGATAAGTGGTTAGAAGTGAACCGCATTCAGGAAATCAATTAGCTGTGAGCTAAAGCATTTCAACAATATGGAGAATCATCTGAATTTAATGAACTGTAGTTAAATGTGCATTACTGAGTAGCCAAAAATCTTTCTTCTTTAGTAACATTCTTCTCTTCAGACATGCATCTTGTGTTGTTATTTGCTTCTCCTGATGCAGATAAAGATCCTCCGTGGTGCAGAGTGGCAAGCGGTGGTAACACAGCCGAAGCTCTGCTCATGGCCGGAGTTCGATTCCAACGGAAGGAGGAAGTCGAATCTCCGGTAAAAGGGGTCAAGGTCCACTCAGCCTTCCATCCATCTGTGGTCGGTAAAATGAGTACCCGGCCTATGCTGGGGGGTAAAGAAAGACCAGGGAAGGAACTGGCAATCCCACCCCATATATACGGTCTGCCTAGTAAACATCGCAAGACGTCACCCTAAGAGTCGGAAACGACTCGCACTACAAGTGCGGGGACACCTTTACCTTTAATGCAGATAACAAAGGTAATTAATACAAACAAAATAATTATAACAAAGATAGTTTAGTGTGGGTTAATGGGTACTTAAGAGAATTATCAATTCATTATCTGTTTGTACATCAATAAATCACTGTGTTCCAATAAGTTTATAATCTAATGCTAGGCTTACAAGACCTATTTTCTTGCCACACAGTTGACTGTGTCATTGTGGGTTGATCCACATTCCTTCTTCCAACACAATGTATACCACTGGCACAGGCAGAAGGAGGATTACAAGATCAGATGCTGATGATTGTAAAAAAAATAATACTGCAGGACATTTGATCAAAGTATTATTTTCTTGCAGTTCTGGCTTTCCGCCATCATTGATCACACAGTATCTCCCAAGCAGTATCTCCCAAGCAAGTGATTATGGATTACCCTGAAATGTCCACTACACAATATAAGAGTTTAATCCATAATCTTTTCCAAGCTGTGCAAATTCCAAACTGTGTAATCAGTGAGCCTTAACTTTTAGCCTGCCAATTTCCATTTTAAGTGAAGAAACAAACTTCACTTAAAACAAACAAAGGTTATGACTTCCCGGTTAATGTTAATAGGATTGTGGCTTGAGTCTATTTGTTGCTTAGACTGGTGAACTAAGGAGATCCAGAAAATACTTTACTGGGACAACAGTTTTGTCAGTATGGATGGACTTAGCATACCCATCACTAAAGGCAGTTTCAGTTCAGTTCCTGTGTCTGTTTGCCCTTCTGTCCAGCAAGAAGAATGTAGAGCAGTGCTCCCAAACAGAATGCAAAAACGCAGGCAGCTATAGAGGAAGGCCGTCGCTCAGTGGTAGAACATCTGCTTTGCATGCAAAAGGCCCCAGCTTCAATTGCTGGCATCTCCAGATAGCGATGGGAAGGATTCCTGCCTGAAACCCTGGAGAGCTACAGTGAGTCAGGATTGACAATACTGAGCTTGATGGACCAATGGACTCAGTATAAGGACTCTTCTAGATGATCTGTTTATTGTGCATTCATCTAGATTTGTTTGCATAAAGCATGTAGGAAGATTATATAACATCTGCTATTTACAGAGCATGCTTTCTAATTGGTTTGTGGGGAGATTACACATTGTCATGTCAAGCAATTTTTATCCCACACTTTTCAGGGTACTTTGCCATCATTTTCTTTATCGCAAAAAAGTCCAGTTGTTTTTGGAAGCAGGTTTGTTATGCAAGAGTGTTGAATCCACATGAATGGCAAAATATGAATTTCATACTATGCAACTGACTCCCACCTGCAAATTTGTGACAGTCTGGAAGTGGCTTAAGGTGGCTTGCTATGTTCCTATTTAAGCATTAAAAGGAAAAAAGATGTAAAATGGATAAAATGGGATGGTGGGTCCCCATGTTTAACAAGACTGTGAAGCTCTTTGTGCCATTCTCAGGATGAGAGTGAACTTCTGCAATGGGAATGGCATCACAAGAGTGGTCAAGAGAGTTGTGTCACCTTGCAGGTGAGACTTAATGCCCTGCTACACCTGTGTTGTCTCCTTCCTCCTTTAATGTCTGACTAGAGCTTATGTTGATCTATTATTATATATAAAAATGCACATATACACATGCATCAGCAACCCATAGCATAATATCCCATTTAGTATGATCAGCATGTCTGCAATCCTATGCATAGTTTCACGTGAGTGAGCTTCACTGAACTCAGCGGTGCTTGTTTCTGAATGCATAGGTTCAAACTCATAAAACACAGGGAGCTTTAATAAAACAATTTCAGCTAGCTTTTAATTTGAAATGCAAACAACCTTGTAAAGAAGTGTTACCATTTAAAATGAATTAGGAACCATCAAAATAAGTAAAAGAAGTATCCATTTTCTGCTTGAGTATTTTCTTCATTCTCTGTGCTCATCTGTCAAAGACTTGAAAGCTTCATTATCACTTCATTCTCTTGTCAGAGCTTGAAGACCTGCTGTTATCAGTGAAATCGCTATAGTTTGCAATTTCTTGGTTTGGAACACAAATCTAGGTGACACAAAAATGTTCACCTTCAAATCACTACAAGGTGAATATTATGGCCCCAGACATTTTCTCTGGTTTGGACTTAAATGGAAGCCAGAAAATCACTCACACTCACTCGCTCACCTGGTTGCTGCTGTCTAGGAGCAGGAAGAGATGGAAATCTCTCTCCATCCACCCCAGCATCTGCAACCGTGAGCCCTGGGACACGTCTACTTAGGAGATGTATTTCTCTTGGAGATTCCTGAGGATCTTTTTTTTTTTGCAGTTAAAATTTGTGTTAAGATTATCTGGTATGAATTTCAAAGGATGGCTATGTTTTGGTTCTTATATTGTTTCAGAAAGTGCAAATTTGATAGATTCAGTGTCAAATGCAAACTGAATTGAATTTCTCCCCCATCCCTTCATTCAATATTAGATCTCAAGATGTCTTTTCCTGAAAATGCAGACTTGGAAGGGCTGCTACTTTGACCACAGCAGTGGCACTGAGGGAGAAATACTTAACCCTCTTCCTTACACCATTTCATTGTCTGAAATGTCCCCCCGGGAACTGGGGGGGACGACTGGTAACTCCCACCCAGATTCAATTTAGTCCTGAGATCTAGGCCAGAAGTGGGCTTTAATTACTGAGGACTTTGGAAAACTATATAGCCAGGAATCATCCATCTGTTTCTCTTGCTCTGCATAGATTAGACTATTCCTAGTTTTTATATGAAGCCAATAGTGGAAGGGATAACCTGAAATTCTTCTGCTTATTAGAGAGAGACAAAATGGATTTATAATAATCTGACCATTATGAGCTAGAGCAAGACTTCTCTCTTAGACCCTTCTTTCTAGTTTCTTTCAATGAACAATCTTTGTTAGTCTGCAGTCAGAACAGTGTGTACCAATTAAGTCAGTATGAATTACTCTGAGAAGTAACTTACTTTAATTACTTCTCCTAAATTTGAGGGGAGGCCAACCTAATTCTTTGATAAGTTCTGTACAGATAAATTTCATCACTAGTGTTTTACTTTTCATTCAGTTACCCGTGTCTGCAACCTGATCTGAACTTTTCTGTTGTCCTGTCAATTAATATTTATAGCAGCAGAATACTCACAGGGCTAGTAGGATGAACAATTACAGACTCTTCATGTTCTCATTTAAAAGATGCAGTCAAAAACAACCTTGGAGCTTCTATAAGAAACACTTACTTTTCTGTCATATGAAATGTCCACCCTGATGTCGTATGGATCTGAGTCTTCTTGTCAGCAAAAAGGTAATGGATGGATGACAAGTGGCAAGTCAGTGTTGAATGAACTGCTCCATTTCGCTCTAGTGATACCATATTCAGTACACTTATCTATTGTGTAAGACTTAAAAGGTCTTAAATGGTCAAAATGTCACTTTTAGAAAGCAATATTTTGGCCCTTGACTTCCAAAGGAATGTATAGAATTCAACACTACTGTCCATTTTCCTCAAAGAAATCCCTTCACTATAAACTTGATGATGCCCTATTGCAAATCTATTACCTTTCTTACTAGAACACTCATTATAACTGTTGCCCTTCTTTAGGTGTTAAGATCAAATATTAAGTTACTGTGTAAGGGGGGCATAGAGACTAGCATGCTGCCTCAAAGCCACCAGCACTGTATGAAGCAGGGGGCCTCCGGTATTGGTAGAGTCTCCCTATGTGTTTTAGAATCATGGGTGCTGAATACTAGAGGCTCCCTGCTTCAGAGAGTCACCCTCCACAAGTTGAAGAGACCCTGGAAGAGTGATGGAGTACAGCCAGCATGCTCATTCCCACAGCTGCCCCCCTCCTCTCATGGTAACTTAACACTTGGATCACTTCGCCTGAATAAGGGCTCAAGAGTACCACTAGGCTAGAAATATGGGACCTAACTTTGAACCCCATCACACACGGCTAATCCTATTCATAATGGGCACTTATGGTGACTGAATCCTTATTTGCATAATCAGTCTGCTCAAATAAATGACATTTGCAATTAATATACAGTTACTTCAACATTCGGCATTGCAATAATAAATGCATTGAAATATACTATCCTTCAAACAACGGAAGAAAACCCTTCTAAAGTCTCCGTTTTGCGATGAATGGATGCTGTTAAGCAGATAGTCTACTAGGCAAAGAACAAAGTATTTAGAGTGAATTCGCCACAAATGCTGCTGATTACCAGGAACACATGAGGAGGGGGAGGAATCAAAGCCACACCTGCTCCACTTGGGGAAAATGAATGCTTATTTTGCTGAAGCAATGACTTTTGGAGAGTTACCCTGTCTTGTATGTAGCCACACAATTGAGAAACTCCTGGCTGCCTGGAGTACAAAGTAACATTCGGTTTAAAATGGCTCAGTACACTGAATGCTGTATACAGACAGACCCTAGTGAAATTTGATGGTTTAGAACTTCCCCAAATGCATGCTTGCTGCTGTGCTAACACTGAACACCGAACTGAAGTCAGAATCGCAATAGGCTTAGGGCCAAATTAGATCATCATTATTATCACAATCAACATTTTAAAATTCATCCCAAAGGATCCCAGGACATTATGCAAATATTATAATAAAAATACAGTAAAGCACAATGGATCATAACAGAAATGAAGTGAGACCCAGTGTGGTGTAGTGGTTGAAGTAGTGGACAGACCTGGGAGACCAGGATTCAAATCCCTACTCAGCCATGAAGCTTGCCAGGTGACTTTGGGCCAGCCATAGTCACTCAGCCTATGTACACCACCTTGTACACCCTGAAGAAAAGGTGGGATATAACTGCAATAATAAAAGGGCAGAGAAGGCCCAGAGATGCAAGGATGCAAGATGTGCCTGCTCCAAACCCAACCAGTGTGGGCAGTGACATCTGCTCTTGCTTATGAAGCCCAACCCCCACCTCCAGCATCTTCTAGAACAGCCTTTCTCAACTAGTGGGCCACCAGATGATGTTGGACCACAGCTCCCATCAGCCTCAGCCATCATTGCCAATGGTCAGGAAAGATGGGAATTGTGGTCCAACAACATCTGGTGGCCCACTAGTTGGGAAAGGCTGTTCTAGACCAACTGGACACTACCACCTCGGATAGATGATAAGAAAACCAGCAAACGGTGCAACCGCTGTTGGAACTTCTGTTGCAGGGCGCACAGCATAGTGGAAATTAGGTGAGGGGAGTGTCAAAAGGTTGGTGCCAACTATATGATGTTGTATGGGGACATTTCTCTAACCAAGGATAGTTTTCTTGCAGGTTTCTTAATGGGGTAAGAAAACACCTCACAAAACTGTTAACATTAGTTCTCAGTTGTAATAAACTTTTTTCTAGACAGTTTACAGTATTATCATAACATATTCATAATATTTTTACTTTAAAAGAAAGGGTTTGCTGTTTGTAATTGAAAGAAAAATAGCTTATTAAAGGAACAGAAATTGTGTTGTTTACTTAATATGCAGAGGAAGGCGCAACCATTTACTGTACAGAAAAATTCTAGCTCCTCAGAATAAGTGTTTTCTGGCTCTGAGTGTTTGGGTATTTTCAAGTACACTTAATCTGACACCACAGACACAATTTTACCTGGGGTCAAGTTATCAGCCCACCATACAATAGAAATCGCACTGGGGTAAAAATACACCCTGAAAAACTATTAGTGTGATCCCCCCCCCAAAGTCTGGACAAAGGTTTAAAAATTAAGTCAGGCAACCCAGTCATAGATCTCTTGATTAACACATAGTTTAGCTCTGAAATGTAATTACTGTTACGGCATTTTACCAAAGTCTTAGAGATATGATTTTTCCATCATGGTATATAGTCATGAAATGTGGTATGGCTGGAGTCCTGCCTTATTGCAAAGCTCCTTCTAGGAGCTTCACCTGCAAAACTAGGGGTATCTGAGCCAAAATATACCCCTGTACTATGTATGTGCACCCGTGTGTGTGTGCATGCACATGTACGTGCGTATAAAATGTACAGACAAAAAAGGACAAATGTATCAATGCAGCACTCATCTTTACTCCCTGGACTGACCACCATTTTCATAATTACCCACCTTTATCCTCATTGGCACCCAGGTCAGCCTTTTAGAACAATATCCAAAGATGTTCATCCATCATACATTGAGGCAAAAAGCAGATCTGCAGCACCAGCAGCATACGTCTTTGCTAGCATATGTCACTTTTTCCTCCACCTCAGTAGCAACTGTCAGGATAGGAGTGCCCATCTTGACATTAACTTAGGAATTGTTTTAAAAAGATCCTAGCCTATATAATGCTCAAAATGTGCTTTGATGACATTGACTAGAACAAGAATAGTCAACATGGCTCTCCCTATGTTGTGAACTACATTCTCATTATCCCCGATTATTGGCCATGCTGGCTTGGGCTGATGGGAACTGTAGTCCAACAACATTTGAGGGCACCATGTTGGCTACCCCTGGACTAGAAGCATTCTTTCCAACTGCATTTCACACTGAATAAACTAATCTGAAGATATGCTGCTCATTCTATCAACTTTCATCATCAGTTTAATAATTTTCTGCAGAGAGGCGATTGGGAAAGAAACAAGGAAAAATAGATTTTAATTATTGCACGCACAAAATGTGTACTCCAATGTCATTGTTTACTCCAATGTCACACAACAAGTGTATGGAATAATCTTTTTATACCTCAGTACAAATAATTAATTATTCATAAATATGTAAAATAGTTCAGGCTTCACCAGATCATTAAGTGTTAACAGCTGTAGACTAGGTCTAAGTCAGTATTAGAGTCACACGTCTTACTTGTTTTCTTTTTCCCTGAATCAATAACTGCAAATAATAAATGAGATCCCAAAGGGTTGAGTTAAGCCCCAACCAGCACCAAGTAACTCTGCAATTGGTCATTGACTCAATAATGCAGGTGAATGCCACACTACAGAACATCTTTAGCATGCTATAATAGAAAATTAATAGTGTTCACATCAGGAGTGGGGTTACCCTGAGGATTATGTAATAGCTCGGGTGAGAGCAAGCACTTCGCTCCGAGAAGTGAAAAATGCCATAAAGCTTCAAGAAGAAAAGAGCCCCAGCATTATATTTGAGCCATGTACAACAGTTTCTGTTTTTAACAACTCAAACACTAAAGGTAACATTTGCATTCTCACCTGAGCTGCTGAAAATACTGTCCAGTAAACCGCATTGCAGTAGTGCCCACAGGACACCGTATATCAGGACATTATTAGCAATAATAATTACAGAAGAGAATGCTTGTATACTATTGTGAGTAGCTGAGAGCCATGTTAAGCATTATAAAATAAAGCTACATTGTTGCAAGCCACTGCACATTTTCCACTGCTTAATATTTAAAAGAATATAACCTCACTGATTAGAGAGAAAATGCTTTTCACTGCATCCACACCAGTACATCTGTGATTATTGTCTGGGAAGTAGTATGATAATCTGACAACACCTGCTCTAGCGGAGTGTCTGAATGGTGATGTGAAAAATAAATCAAGGATAAATTACTTATTTATATTTACATTCATTTCTGTTCCAGCAGCATCCAATGGCACTCTTGACTAATAAGCACCCTTAGAGAGAACAACATTCCCACAAACCTAAAGAAACGTCAGAAAACTTCTGATCAGCACAGCCCCAAAGTCTACCTATTTGAAAGCAACAACAGATCACATAGCATATGATATGTTATCAATTATTCATTTATTCATTTTGTGTGCACGCCAAAGAACACATTGGACAGAGAAGGGCCCCCACACACACATGTGTGTGTGTGTGTGTGTGTGTATATATATATGTCTGTGTGTATGTCTGTGGATGTTTGATATCACAGCTTGAATAGAATTGAGGAGACAGGAACTCAACAGAGTATCTAAAGTATCGTATTTCCATTAAATTATAGATTTAGAAGGCAAATGCAGTTCTTCTCTTTAAAATCAATCATTTAAAAAATCCCAAACAAACAAAACTTCTGAGGAGTGGTAGCAATACCATCTTTTACTTACAATAAGAAAGAAAAACTGTTTTTGTTAGTAACTTGAAATCACTGCATGTAACATGGGCAACACAGGATGTTGAAAGCCAGAATTCAAACAGGGCTTGACAAATATGAAAATATGGTCACTACAGTCTCATGTTCAGACTTACCTCCCAAACTGCCAGAGTCCCATACATTCAAGAAAAAGCTTACAACATCCCGCACAGGGCTTCTTGTCTTATGTAATGTCCAAGGATGTCCTTGCCTGCTTGGCACCAGCTGCAAAAATGAAAAAAACAGTGTGAAGAATTAAATCCTCCGTTGTTCTAGTGCTTTCCCCCTGGTTTGTCTCTCACAGTGACTTGTGCCATAACAAAATGGCACCTCTCTTTCAATGCAGAGAAGTCTGGGTTTATATACCAAGCATGTGTATGAGAGTATACCACAAAACACTAGTTCCTTATCATGCGCTTGTTAGCTTGTCCAATCTATGGCAATCACTTTGGTCCCAGGGGTTGAAAGACACAAGACGTGGGGGGGGGGGAAAGGAAGCAAAAGCTGAAGAAAGATCAATACTGCACTGTGAAACAAGAAGTGTAGGCTATTTACTTTTCATTGATCTGATGATGCAGGAGAAACACCTCAGACTGGCACTAAATTGAGGGAATACATCTTTGCTGTGTGTGGGATTTTCACCTCAAGGTCAAGAGAGCCAAACAGAAATTAGAACAAACAGAAACTAATCGCAGGCTTACAATAAAACTATTAATCCACATTACAAATCCCCCCAGAAACATAATTAAATATCAGGCTGAATAAGGTTCACAATAAAACAAATGCTGCCAGCCTTTATCGACTTCAGCTTGCACATGGACCAGTCATGTGGGAGGAAAAATGAGTGAAATACTAAAAGGAAGGCTACAGCAAATCAGCATGTGGAACTGGTGCTCAGGTCCAGAGACTGGATTCAAATAGTTCAATGCCTAGAAAGTAATTAGAACCATACATTTGACTCTTGGCAAGAGTGAAAATGTAACTTTTTACACATACTTCAGCTTAGTGTTACTCAGCAAATGATCCATTTCCAAAAGAGTATATATCATACCCCTTTAAGTCATCACTTACTAATTTCTGAAATATTACCCGCATGTATTCAAAGTCTCTTTCAGAGGGAGAAGAAAGGGCAAAGAAGCAGTGAAAACTCTGCTCTGGAATGGAAAGTGTACAAATTCTGCGACATGATACAAGTGACAACAGCCTGGTCCTTGGTTGAATGCATGTGAAACTGGGAAGCTAAACTGAAAAATATTTAGAAATGTTCAGCATTGTTTCCCCAAGCACATCCTTTCCAGTGCTTCTTGTTTCAGAACTGTTGGCAACATGTATCATAGTCTCCGTGTTGAGAAACATCTATTAATTCATTTATTCTGTTTAACTCTTTTAACCAAACCTTTAGTCCTGAACTGCTACATCAAGACCCACAAGTAGATTGTGTTGGAATACAACTCAGCTTGCTGGAGGTTTGCATGGGGAAAGAGTAGATACAGAGGGGAACCCCTGTGCTTGCTAGACTGTTCTTCTGGCCTAACCTGTGCTGACCTTCCTTCAGGTGCCAGACTGATGTTCTTAGGGTTGCTGATTTTATTTCCTGCTGCTCCCCCCAAAGTGACTTTGGCCAGTCAACTACTAGTATAGGACCTATCCATAAAGAAGAAAAAATATTCACATTTGCTCTCATTATGGCATTAAAAATTGGCTTGTCAGGCCCATGATGTCTAGGTAGCACTAGCTGGGTGGATGCTGAACCCATACAAATGAATTCCATGTGGCTATGCCACAAAGAGTTGAGTCACATGTACAGCAAAGCAATCAATCAGCAGATTACATAACCACATCCAATTACTCAAAACCAGTGTGCCAATGAAGTCTTTGATTAAAATGTGCCAGTGATTATTATTATTATCAAAAAGAAATCTAGAAATAGAGATGACATTATTTTGGTTTCTTGAGCTGCTTCTAAATTATTACTTACATATCTGTTGTGATTTTCTTCTGTTTACATCATTTCCCACAATGGATTCATTTTTAGGATCTAACCTAAATCAACATTGTAATTCTGGTTTCAATACTGCTTTCACTTAGCACTATGTTTATGGTTGCCCTGAGGTCGTGTTTGTGTTTACTGTGGGTTCTGGAATCTTTGATGGTATCAGGCATGCATTTTGATGCTGTTCATAGTCCATTGTGTTGTGTTTTAGTACTAATGTCTGTTCTGTCAATTCTAACTTTTTATTATCAATATTGGGTTTTGATGGAAAGGTTTATATATGCAGGCACCCACAAATACGTTCATTCATGTCAAGATCTTTGAATGAGGCCCTCCTGGTTGGGCTACAGCCTGCTGATATCCATCTTGCGACAACCTCGGGGATGACCGTTTTCATTGTGACATCTGGCTTATTTGTCTCCCCCCCTTAAATAACATAAGCATCGACTGACGGGTTTTCAGTGTTGGCTAAATACTTTTTTGTTCTCCCAAGCATTTGATTTCATTCTATTTCAATGTGTTGATTTTATTGGAATGTGAGATTGTGAACCATCCTGTAAATACAGATGAAGGGTGTCTTATAAAAGTTTTTAATAAATAAGAAAAGTATGTTGGTTCCGGATTCATTTCCAACCAGTTAAAATTGCTGGGTTAAACTTGGGCCCTGGATATAGCAGTACCTACAATTGGAACTCCCTGCCCTGAAAGATATTCTTGGCTTCCTCTCTTGCCATTGGGCTTTTAACAATCTGAATTGTTCCAGTCTGCCTTATTTATCCTTGACATACTGCTATTCTTAGTGTTTGACTTATATTATTGTATCTTGCATTTTATTTGAATATTTTAACTTTGTGCACCACAATGGGGGCCTTTGAACAGAAAACAATTATAAAATAATTACTAAAAATAGTAATAAAATAATTAGTTAGTAATAATAAATTACTAAGTATAAGCAATGTCAGACATGATGGACAGAATTTCTTCACTTGGAATATTCTCTCAAAATAAAGAGCAATTTCCTATCAGGTGTTCAGTTTATTTATTTAAATCATTCTATGTCACTTCACATTTCCTTTTTTTTATCATTAATTTTATTCAAATTTTCAAACAAAACAAAACAGAAACAAATTAAACAATAAAATAAAATGTTGACTTCCGATTTGTCGCAGATCAGTTATAGGTCTATGATATATGACAAACCTGTCTCTTAATATATTACGAAATCACTTTCCTCCAGTAGGTATCTTAATTAATCATCAAATCTCATTAACATCACTTTATTCTTTCCGCAAAAAGTCAAAGAGAGGTTTCCACTCCTTGAGAAATATATCCCTCGATTTTTCTTCAAATAAACATGTCAATTAATCCATCTCATCAAGTCTACTAGGACCAGTAATTTCAATAGCCATTTTTCCATTATCAGTTGAACTACAACTCCCATCAGCCCCAGCCAGTATGGCCACTAGATGGGGCTGATGGGAGTTGTAGTTCAAAAAAGTAACTTTTCCAAGCTCTGGGAGAGAGATGTACCAGAAGGGGGGTGTCTGAAGAATCTCTACATGTATTTACTCTTAAGCCTCTGGCCTTAATGTCTTTCAATAAAGACTCTTAACATGCTCTGAAGAAGTTTCTTGCTCAACTTAACTCCAACGTAATGTATGCTGTTTCACACAACAACGCACACATGCCAACATACCCTTGCCTGGGAGAACATTTACACCAGTCAAAGTTCCCTTTTGACTGATTTTAAACTGAAAAAAGCTTCCTCTGAGACAGAGCTCATCTCAGAGGCAGCCACAAGCGGAGCAATCTTCCGGGAAGTCCATCACTTCACATTTCCAAAAGAATTAAACAATTTACAAGTTGTCTCAAATAATCAAATAGAACATTGCAAAATATAAGAACAAAACTTTACAAATGGGAATCAGATAAAATACAATAATGATCCACATTGAAAGCAGCATAATTAACAGGAAAACAAAAAAGTCTTTTAAACATTAAGTATACAAACAAAACCACAATATAAATTTCATTTATAAATACCATTAGCAAGTAAACGGAATAAATGAAAGAAATTTCACCCAATCTCTCCCCTCCCCCAATTAACCCCTGATAATATTATGCATGATTTACAACCTGCTCATTCATCCTCTCCATCTGGGGTAATACCATATCATAGACAGCAACATAACCACTATGCCTCGTCATCCACCCAGGTACAACCTTTATTTAAACCAGTTCAGTGTCTCTCACACTGAGTAATATTGAGCAACTTTAGAGCACTTCAAAACTACAACCCATAATTTCACTCTGGTCAGCAAAAAAAATCATTCACATTCTCCTGCCAGATTCAGAAATATAAACCTAAAAGGGGTAGTGCCCTTACCTTCATGACAACCCCAAAGGGCTGATCCCAAACCTTTGGGGCCTGCCTACCACACTACAGTGGCCCTCTTATCTGCTCTGTGGTTTGGAATGCATGTCAGTTAGCTACAGCTGTCTCCACTCTGTTGTTCTGGAGTCAGCTCTGACTCAACAATAGCATCTTGGCTGGTAGGACAACTGGGAACAGGGTGGGCAGACAGGTGGAATGGCCTCTCCCCTGTCACAGATCCTCTTACCATTTTCTCCTAAGTTGTAGCAGATCAAACTAAAACAATGCAGCATATTGATATATATTTTGGAGCACCATGCTCCAACAATGCTCAGACGTTCTTTGAGGCCTTCTGAACCTCTACCTCTGCTACACCTCTCCTAGGCTCCACCCCCTTTTGGACAGCTAGAATCTCTTAAAGAGACCATACCGTGAAAACCAGCTCTTTTCTTTTCCATGGCCTTCTGCCAGGCGCAGTGCCTGAGCTGTTGTTACTATAGGAGACACTTAGTAACTCAGTCCAAAGGAAGGTGTCCATGATGGTCCTGGCTCTGGTTCTACAGGTCCCAGTGCTCTGGAATATGGTTTGGTGAGCTCCTATGTGCCAGCGTTGTATTCAGTGGCCTTGTGACCATCAGAATCAGAGCCAGGAATTCCAGCTTGGTGTTTTTGTCACTGCTGGACCTGGGGTAATGACAGTTAATTTTGTTCTTAGGTATACATACCTGACTATCAGTGTTCCACATGGAACTAGGCACATGCTTCTCTAGAAAACTTGGAAGGGGCAGCTGGTAATGGTGGATTATCACTTCAGAGCTGGTTTGTTTTTTTGAAAAAGATATATGTCTAACAGTACACATATTCATCCTTTGAATCTGGTGGTATTTTCAAGTAACATCCCTTTCAAATACACTTCTTGCTACATAACAGCCTCTTCAGAGTGATGCAATGGTACACTGTGTGGGGAAGGGGTGTGAATGTGAATAGCACAATTACAAAGGTAGCACAATTACAAGGAACCAATTATGTGTGTCTTTCCCATGGAATTGGCATCTGGGCTTGCATAGCTGAAATATTCACACATGCATCCATGCTGCAGTGCATGTCTGAACAAGGAACAAAATGTGTTTAGGATTTACAGTGCTGATGAGAAACAGGATTGCATGACTCCTAAAAGAATGTAAAATAGGTTTAAGGAGTAACTAGGATTTTATTTTCACTTATCTTCCCGAGTTTCATTTTTCCCTGTGCAGTTTTGTATTTGTTTAAGACAATGACCCCTAGCTAAAATGTGGGAAAGTTATTCTTCCTTCTCCTGAGTAGGAAGGATGTTACAAAGCCAATAAATGAAATTAAGGTTGCATTCAGATGACCTGTTTAATTAGCATTCAGCCTGATTTGTTTGTGGAGAGATAAGGCAATGCAAGCTATTTAATGAGCATTCATCCTGATTTGTTTATGGGAAGATGAGAAGGCACTGCGCCAAGCAAGTATTATTCCATATTTTCCAGTGCATTTTCCTATCACTTTCCCTATCAGAAAAAGTCAAACCGTTTTGGAAACCAAGTTTGTTT
Source organism: Rhineura floridana (assembly GCF_030035675.1). Lineage (NCBI taxonomy): Eukaryota > Metazoa > Chordata > Lepidosauria > Squamata > Rhineuridae > Rhineura > Rhineura floridana. Next base: position 59,782,592 of record NC_084480.1, on the reverse strand, counting down.
CACAAGAGTTCCAAATCAACTTTAATTGCTCACCCTGGATTTGCCGGGATGTGACTGAATCCCACCCAAAAATAGTGATATTCTTTGTCACCCTGCGTTTGAAGAAATGCAAACAAGATGTACCCCATAATGAGAAAATGTATGGTGATTCTGAAAATTCAGTGCCAACAACCAAAGCAGCACTAGATTTCATAGATAGTGTAAGGTGACACAGTGTAGTGTTGCCTTGAGCAAGCAACTGATGCAAAGTGTGTTATGGCCAGCCGTTTGGGGAAGCAATGTCACAGCCAACTCATGAAAGAGTCATGTGGCTCCTTAAAGAGTACAGAAAAGTGACGGCACAAGCGTTTGTGATGTATATATCCCACTGATGAATAAGGTGGAATCCTGAAGAGGAACACCTACCTTTGGTAGCGGGCACATATTAATGGAGTCTAAATTTTGATATTTGCCAAGGAAATCTAGCTAAGCAACTCAGAGTCAGCCAACTCAAATTTTGAGGATCAGCATTATTTTTTGCTCACTATATCATGTGCTGATAATTTATCTGTGTGCAAGACTGAACCATCAGACAGTCGTTTCTCAACCGGCTGTATGCCCCTTTGAATTTATCATATGCGGAGGGCAAATTTGGGGCCAAAAGGATCACCCCTTAGTATCACTTGAAAACATCGTTTCTATTATTCATTGTTAAAGAAGAGCAAAAAAAAAAAAAGGATGCCAACTCTAGGAAAAATTAGGAAAGGAACAATATAATGTTTTTTTCAAGAAGCATCATCATGGCCCTGCTGCAAAATTTGTACTCTATTCTCTTTGCTTTCTCCCCTTCTTAGGCAAGATAATGAAGAAAGAACAAAGCATCTTTCCCCCACAATGGACTTTTGAAGTATGTAAAATCAAAGAAGGTAGCTAAATTATCAGAGAGAAAACAAGTGAGAGAGATACAGCAGTTTTGTTGAAATATATACATTTTGTCACAGGTTTATAACATGATGGAGAGCAATTAGTTTACATACATAAAAAGGCATGCAGTATGAAACTGTCAAAACATTTACACAAACAAGTAGCACATGTTTTCCCCTGACTGGAAAGTTCATTTGCAAAATGGAGAGGAAACATAAAGAAAAGATGTTAGTACTTTAATATTAGAGTGCCTCAGATGTTGTAGTGTCACCAGTAAGAATTCCTTTAAAACTCATCAGTTTAAAGCACAAATCAGAGTAAGTCCCTCTTGCCATTTAGTGCAGGGGTTGGAAACCTGTGCCCCCCACCCCCAGATGTGATTTGACACCAACTCCCGTCAGCCCCAGACACCATGTCCAATGGTCAAGAAGATGATGAGAGTTGTAGTCCAGCAACGTCTGAGGGCCACAGGCTACCGACCCTGCTTAAGAGCCAGTTTACACTTTGTGGGTAGTATTCAACAGAGCTTGGAAAAGTTACTTTTTTAAACTACAGCTCCCATCAGCCCTGGCGAGCATGGCCCCTGGATTGGGCTGATGGGAGTTGTAGTTCAAAAAAGTAACTTTTCCAAGCTCTGGTATTCAACTAACATTTGCACAAGCACAATAGGGTCCCTCCTCTTTCCCCCCCATGTGCACCCCACACCATCCCCAAAACTGCTCTGGAGGGTTGGGGGAAACCCAGAACAGCAGGGAAAGGAGAAGGAGAGGTTGTTCCCTTGGTCAAGGAGAAATCCTTGCACTGACAGAATGAATACCTTAGCACTGTATTGAATACAACCTAGACTGCTTTGACACTGCACTTTATCCCATTATTCCCACTTTCTTACCTGGTAATTTGCACGTCTTATTTGACCTTTCACATGACATAAAAGCTAGTTCTGGAAATCTAGTGGAATATAGTGGAAGTTTAGCACCAATTTTCGAGAAACATGATACCAGAAACAATCTGTTTACAAGCTTGGGAACCTGAAGATCACAGGAGCTTTGCACTAGCTGCAGCCACTCACATGACAGGCATTGTGGCATGCAATATGTGCCTGCCCTTTAGGTGTGCACCATTTTTTTTGACTGATGAAAATTGTACCAGTATGTCAGCTTAGGCGTAAGTAGCAACATTCCTTTCCTCCTTTTCCCACACGCACCTCTGTGTCCAGACACTAACTCACACAGTGAATTATAGGGGAACTACAGTGCAAATGTATATAATGAGGGAGGAAAACAAGATGCTGTTCGGTGCAGCAGCGTGAAAGACAATTGTGTGAAATGCCGGTATATCGGCCGAAAAAAGCCACGTTTCATTAACACAACAGGTACTGCGGTATGAAAGGAATTTTAGAAATTGGGACAGAAGCACTACCATTTAAATCCATTAAACTAAAGCAATGTCCCATGTCTGAAAGCAGCCCTAGTGACTATAGCCACCGCGTGGATGCTTCAAATCATTATGGATAATAATGCAACACCTTACACTACTCATGCAGAATCGCTCATCAGACAGTTGCTATCACAAGTACCTCAGCGTTTCTACTAGAGGACAAAATTGCTTGAACTTCATGGTGACATGCTTCAACTTATCTATCACCATATAACATCTACCATGAGCAGTAATTTAAATTGGCCTTTCCATGGTGATGCTAATACAAAGGCTATCGCCACACAATCCCTCCTCACCATATCTAGGTACAGAGATAAAACAGAGAAATATATCATATGAATTGGCACACCATGAGATCCCCTGCCCCCAACTTTGATTTCTCTCACCATAGTGGCATTGGTTTAGAAGTTTATAGGTTATACTTCTGCATGCAACTCTTTGTAGCTGGGGACCATCATGAAAAATCATGACTGTGTGGACTGGGCAAATGTATGGAACACAGAACTGCAAGTGGCACATGCTTACAATTTCTGACTTCTGCTGTACAGTCCAAATCTCACCCACAGTGAAAGGACTGTGAATTCCACTTCAGATATTACTGCAGGTCCAGGTAACCAGAAATTTGAGCATTTCCTGCTTTTCATCCATTCCTGATCCTGAGCTGACAAAACTGTGGCAAGGGGGAGATATTTTACTTTTCTTCAGAACTATGAAAGAGGTTTTTTTAATTACCTGTACACTAAAGTGCACTGAATGTCTTCATAAGAGCAACAAACAAATTACTCCTGTCAAATAAATTTATATATGTACATATATAAATGTGACTATTTGGCCATATGTTGCATATCTACTATCAATTCCCGACCTTCTAACTTTCATTGTCTCTGATATAAATGTGGCAAAGACTCTCAAGTACTATATAATACCAGCCATAGAGGCGCATCAAGCATCATCACTATATAGTTTCCATCATTTGCTCAAGATGCACCTCTTTACCTTGGACTTTGGTAATTAAGGTTTGTGTGATTCTTGTGGGACCACCTCTGTTATTTGAGGTACAGTATTTGACTTGGTTCCCAAACTTTTTTCCCTATGGACCACTTGAAAATTGCTGAAGTCTTGCCAGACTACTTAATGATTTTTCTTCCTGTTGTAGCAATTGTAATGTGCTGTGCTAGATGCTGTATGATTTTTAATTGCATTTTTACAGACACACCATGGACCACCTGAACGAACTGCATGGATCACTAGTGGTCCGCACACCAATTTGGGAACCCCTGTTTTAATTTGTCCTATTGAATTGTGATTGTATATGACTATATGGTTGTAACCTGCCCTATGATTATATGGTTGTAACCTTATGGTGAAAGATGGGTGAGAAATATCTTAAATAAAATAAATAAATAAATCAGAACAGTACACTGAAATCCACAAATCTTGGGAGTCTATGCTCAGAAATTTTAATATTTCTCCCTTCTTCAACATAGTTTTTTTTAAGCAAGCAAAAAACCCAGACATAACTCCTTCTTGGACAATGAGCTGCAGACAGAGTTCTAAAAGGAATCTGAGTCCAAATGTTAAAATTCAAGGGGTTTGAGGTTACTGTTGCCACCTGATGTGGTTAGAATGTGGGATAAAGAAAAGGCCATGAACACACAAAGAAAATAAAGTCTTTGGTATATGTAGCTGGGTAAAGGTCCCCCATCTGCTTCTCTGTGTGTCAATTTCAATATACCCCTAAGGAGTTCCAGCAATAGTAGAAATATGGCTTTCACAAAAATGATAAATGGGGAGCATTCTACCCCATACAGCTGTCATGCAGAAACAACTGGGAATCCTTATGGCTCTCATTTCTATAGTCATCGTGCCCTGAAAGCCAGATTGAGTTATGCGGTCATCTCCGAATGGCAAATCTGATACCTGATGGAAAACCAGCTTATTACTAAAAACAAAATAGCTTTAAAAGAACCCTCTTTCATACTCTTCTATATCATTTAAGCCAGGAGAAAAAAACCTGCCAGTGTCAAATAAAAAAGATGAAACAAACTAATTACATGCCAAATATCAGCCTGTCATGTTATTAAGCAATTAAATTGCTTAATAAGTTTTCAGCTTCGGAGCTCTGCAATATAGTACGAATCAGGGGAATTTCAGTGAGGTAGCCTGAGTTGTGTATGGACAATTTTGGATGAGCAAGGCTGACAGGGAAGCTCAAAGTGGGAAGATGCTCCTATTTATGTGTGAGATCTTGTGGGACCACAATGCACCTTGGGAACCAGGAGACCCACAGCCATTAAAAAAGAAGCATACAGCTATGTAGAAGATGGCATCACTGGTCTATCACATTCTAACATAGAGGCCAAGGGCTGTTGCAAATTACTTCTGTAGGGCGGGGCCTCTAACATTTCTACAGGGCTTCCCATGTGGAGCAGCTTGATCATGTGTGAAGTGTCCTTGACTACATACCAGTACCATGCTGCCAAAGAGATTGTCCATGTAAATCAAACTGATCCATTTGTAAAAGCTATTTTGTTTGAAAATGTTCTCAAATCCCAAATGTTCCCAAATCCACAGAAGCAGTTTTTGCCAGCAGCCTTCAGTATCACATATGAAGCAGCCCTCAACGTTGATCCAGCCTGAAACTCTACATAAAATATGTAAAATACAGTGCTAGGACTGGATTATTAGTGAAGATGGTTAGTTTAAGGCTATGCTCAGACTGCTGCTGTCCATGATTTTGATTGTGTTCTGTAGCACATAATTGGGGATATAGACATTGTGCTGGGAAAAAGCAGGTACCTTTTCCCCAGGACACCCTTGTGCACTCTATAAGAAGGCATCCATAAAATCTTTGTTCTTTTTGCAGTCATCCCTGTTAGACATATGGACTGCGAAGCACTCTGTGTGTGTAAACTGCAGGGATCAGACATACTCAATTAGAATTCCAGAGATCATGATAATTTTCTGTATATGTTCATTTAGTGTGGGGACACTTCTAAATAAATGAACCACATTTAAGTAAGTTTAGAGGCTGAGACACACACACACACACACAAAGAGAATGTTTTAAGGGAAAAATAGATTTCTTGAGGCAGGCAACCAAGCAACAACCATAACTTTGTTTTTACTTTCTTCACCTGCCATTGGATGGTGGTCTTATGTTAAAATTAAAGTAAAACATATTGGGAATCTTTAATTGCCAATGTTAATTAAATGGAAGGCTATTATATAACTTGTAATTGCTTATTGCTTTTGTTGTATTAGATGAAGGTCTTTGCTCAGAATATGGAGACACACCTGATCATGAACTTAGTAATGCCATGAGGGTATTTGAAGTCACTTCCTCTTTGGAAGCCTCCTTGTTTTCATTCTCCATCTCAGGATCACCTTGGATATTTTGGTCAGGGAGACAATTGCAGTTGATGGGTGAAATAATATGCAGACAACAGCAGCTATGGTTGAACAAAGGGCCACTTTATTAAATTATAACCAAAATCTTTAAAGCGACCTGCAGAGGTGAAACCTAAGTGTGGGAACTAACTATAAGCAAGCAGCTTGCCCTACAGCTCTCGGGTGACCAGCCCCTACTGGGGCAAAGGGCAAGCCCCTTTTGCTTACCCCCTGCCCCAGCCACACCTTGTAGGTGATTAGGGAGACCTTCCCACATCACCAACCCCCCGGGGCCATAGAACCCTCAGGTGGATGAGGTAAGAATGGCCCCAAAAGCAGCCCATATCCTGCCCTCGGGCCGTAAAACCCTGAGAGACAGGCCTCCGGAACCACCAATCACCTCCAAAGGTCCCTAAGGGGGCCACCTAGCTGTCATTACCTATTTCCCTTCCCACACTTTACTGTATCCGTGTCCCCAAAACTGCCCACAGTAGGCGTCGATTTAAAACCAAGTTAGCCAAATTAGCCAAAATAACCTATTAATCACGACTCCCCCTAACCCAATTCCCTCCATCCTCCAGAGTGTGGAGTAGGTGAAAAACCTGCCTGCCAACAAGGGTGGGCAGGATAAAAATTCCTACTAGGCCCTGAAGCGACCCTGGGCACACCATAAAACAGGGAGGTCGGGGCAGGCGTTGCAAGCCAAGAGGAAGAAGGAGGGGGCGGTGCGGGCTTAAATAAGCCCATTGGTGCTCCGCCCCATCCGTGCAGCACGTCACGCATTCCCAATACTAAATTCCCAATACTAAATTGCTCATATGCGCTAAAGGCAAGGGAAAGGAGGAAGTGAATGGATAATTTTTGCAATACATATTTAAATTTCTGGATTTTTGGAATTATAAGGTTTGGCAAAGGTTGAATAAAAATATTATGTTGCTTTAGCACAGAAAACCCCTTCATTATAAATATACAGTGGGTTGTATTCAACTAAGTCCTATTCAGAATGAAATAAATGAACCTAAGTTAGTCATGCTATTAACTTCAATTGGTGTACTCTGAATAAGACTAGCACTGAATACCCCCCAGTATATTTATAATGAAGGGATTTTCTGTGCTAAATCCTTATTGTTAAAGATACGCTTAAAACTCAAAAAAGGTATTGGACAGTAGAACTTATACAAAATTTACATATTTTGGCCATGATCCAACTAACGCTAAGCATTTTTGTGTCCCATTGTTTTCAGTGTGAGAGAGTTCCCCCCCTTTTTTTCTTTCTCATTAAAATTATTGGGATTCTCAACATCTCAGCCTAGGTGGAATAATCTTTGTTGGTGACTTCACCTGATCTGTTAATAAATTATTTTTTCTGATAATATATAACTCACTGAAATCATTATGTTTGCTCTATACCAAAGCTATCATCATGACTGATCAATCCCAAGGCCCCTGATTTTGCTCTAATCTCAACTAGTTTTATGAAACTATAAATGGGGATATGCAGAGTGCATATTCCATTCAAAGCAGTACAGTGTGGAAATACTGTGACTTAGCTCAGAATAATGTTCTGTATGTCCAGTTTATCCAAACGGGTTCTAACCTATGAAGTGTTATATGTGCATAATGCTGCTTATGTGAGCAGATCCCCTTAGCTTGAAGAGGATGAGGATGTGTTTCAGGAAGTTTTATAAACAAAAAATAAAAAATTGTTTGTGTGTGTGTGTGTGTGTGTGTGTGTGTATGAATGTAATTGTGATTAACCAAACAAAGGTTTTTATTATATTAACAAAACATTTCAGCTTCCGCCTTCATCAGCTGCCAACATACAAATGCTGTTACCAAGGTGGCAGTTATAGAATCTGTCCTCCAGGTTCAGGCCATGTGGTGCCAATGTGTCCAGAGAGTAAATGCAAAAGTTCTCCCTTTTGGTCAGTGCTGCTGGATCTGCTGGCATCTCTATCACTGTAATGGAAAAGTCCAACAAACCAATTTCTATTCCAGAAAGTATCCCTTTATGTCTAAATTGAGTTGAACTTTTCCATTACAGCGATAGAGATGCCAGCAGATCTAGCAGCACTGACCAAAAGGGAGAACTTTTGCATTTACTCTCTGGACACATTGGCACCACATGGCCTGAACCTGGAGGACAGTACCACCACTACTTAGCTTCTGCAAATGAAGCCCCTCTGAGCATTCCATCCTCAAAGCTCTATAACTGCCACCTTGGTAACAGCATTTGTATGTTGGCAGCTGATGAAGGCGGAAGCTGAAACGTTTTGTTAATATAATAAAAACCTCTGCTTGGTTAATCACAATTACGTTCATATATATATATTAAGTGATTAACGGAATCCTTTTAGGGATCCACAGCAAGCTTGAGTGAAGTTCTGTTTGTTGCTTTCAAAACTGTCTTATTCCTTGTTTTTATGAAAATTGCAACTGAAGCTCTCATAAAGGAAATAATTTTGTAAAGAGCAGAAGGTTGCATGCTGCCTTCTCAACAATTCTCAGACTATTAACATTTCTCTCTGAAAAACATACAAAACTGTTAAAACCCATGCTAAGCAAGTTAATTGCATATTCTGCATTTTCCTTCTAGAAAATATGTTATACATTTGACAGCTCCAGTATGTGTTATATTATATTCCTTCCCATGATTTAGTAGGACAGAACGTGGCACCTACCAAGTGCTAAGAAGAGAGAAACTTGTTATTAGTTTTATATGAAGAAATAATACCACACTGATAACTCTATAAAGCAGGCTTCTATGTGCATTGTGGCTGATCCTATTGATCCTTTACATAGAAACCCCTTTTGTAAAGTGATATTTAGCCTGAATGTCAGGGCCGGCTCCAGGCATGCGGGGGCCCTTGGGCATCAGCTTGCCCTGGCCCCCGGTGTGTGTGTGTGCGTGCGCGGGTATGCGCAGCCCCTCCATGCCCCCCATAGCCCCTACCTGTCTAGTCTTTTCCATTGCCCTTAATGAAGATGGCGCCTGCGGTTTCCCTAAGGGGAATGAAGCCTCCGCCACCATCTTTGTTGATGACACACATGTGTGCTACGTGCGCACATCTCTGCCATCAACTAAGATGGCAGCAGCAGCTTCAGTACCTTAGGGAAGCTGCGGCCACCATCTTCATTAAGGGCAATGCTAAAAAGCCAGCTGACAGGTAAGGGGGGCGTGGGGGGGACACGGATCATGGAAGGGGAGTGGAGGGCCCCTCAGGGGCCCCTCAGGGGCTCCTGTAGCTCCGGGGCCCTCTGGCCAGTGCCCAACCTGGCCGCCCTTTAGAACTGGCCCTGCTGAACGTATCAAAGGCTACTCTCAGACGTGGGCTTATTGCATTACTTTAATGGATTAATGGTAGCACTTCTGTCCCAATTTCTAAAATTTCTTTCACATTGAAGTACCTGTTGCGTTAAGGAATAGTAGCTTTTCCAGCCGATATACTGGCATTCCGCACAAATGTTTTTCACATGGCTGCAATGAATGTCTTGTTTTCGTCCCTCATTTGTTATACAGATGTGGACTGTTTGCTGTGCAGGAGGTCTAAGATCTCATCCCATCGCCATGCAACCCCTCTCCATTTAACATCTGACTTTTTTCTTTTAGTTGTATAGACACAGGGGTGTGTGTGGGAAATGCTGCTGCTGCCCATACCTAAGCCAGAATACCGGTACAATTTTTGCCAGGTAACCCCCACACACACCTATAGAGGGTGGGAATGCACTGCATTCTGGGATACCTGTCACATGGGTGGCTGCAGCTAGCGAAAAACTTTCATGATTTTCCAGGATCCCAAGCTTGCAAACTGATTATTTCTGATATTATTTATCATGCAAATTAGCGCTAAACTTGCACTATATTCTATAAGGTTTCCGGAACTACCTTGTACATCATGTAAAAGATCAAAAATAATGTGCAAATTACCAGGTAAGATATCGTCAGAATAATGGGGAAAAGAGCAGTGTGAAAGCAGCCAAAACACCATTAGCTGTGGCTGAAGCAGGTCACTATTATTCTCATTTTACAAATGGGAGAGCTCAAACTGAAATTCTATGTCTGCCCAAAATCATTTGATGAATACAGAGCAGTGGAGGATTGTGAACCTGATCTACCAGAATATATGTAAAAAACAAATCGACCTGTACATCCCTGAGCATTCTGCTTCTCAAATTCTGGTTGACAAAACAAGATCAGTACAACTATTACAGGTCTTTCTGCAAGAAGATTTTATTTATTTATTTATTTATTACATTTATATACTGCCCCATAGCTGAAGCTCTCTGGGCAGTTTACAGCAATTAAAAACAAATATACAAATTTTAAAACACAAAAAACAATTTAAAAACATAATTAAAAAAAAATTAAAAACAATTTAAAAACACATGCTAAAATGCCTGGGAGAAGAGGAAAGTCTTGACCTGGTGCCGAAAAGATAACAGTGTTGGCGCCAGGTGCACCTCGTCATGAAGATCATTCCATAATTTGGGGGCCACCACTGAGAAGGCCCTCTGCCTTGTTGACAGCCTCCCAGCTTCCATCCGAGTAGGGACCCGGAGCAGGGCCTTGGACATGGAGCATAGTGTAAGGGTGGGTTCATGTTGGGAGAGGCATTCCATCAGGTATTGTGGTCCTAAGCCATGTAAAGCTTTATAGGTTAAAACCAGCACCTTGAATCGAGCTCGGAAACATACAGGCAGCCAAGGCAAGCGGGTCAGAATCGGTTTTATGTTTGAACCGTCTGGTCCCTGTTACCAATCTGGCCGCTGCATTTTGCACAAGCTGCAGTTTCCAAACCATCTTCAAAGGCAGCACCACATATTGCAGTAATCTAACTTGGAGGTTACCAGAGCATGGACAACTGAAGCCAGGTTATCCCTGTCCAGATAGGGGCATAGCTGGGCCACCAACCGAAGTTGGTAGAAGGTACTCTGTGCCACCGAGGCTACCTGAGCCTCAAGTGACAGAGATAGTTCTAGGAGAACCCCCAAGCTACGAACCTGCTTCTTCAGGGGGAGTGCAACCTAATCCAGGACAGGATGGACATCCACCATCCGGTCAGAAGAACCATCCACTAGCAGCATCTCAGTCTTGTCTGGATTGACCCTCAGTTTATTAGCCCACATCCAGTCCATTGTCTCAGCCAGGCACCCGTTCAGCACATTGACAGCCTCACCTGAAGAAGATGAAAAGGAGAAATAGAGCTGCGTGTCATCAGCATACTGATGGCAACACACTCCCAAGCTCTGGATGACCACACCCAATGGTTTCATGTAGATGTTGAACAATGGGGGACAGAACTGACCCCTGCAGAACCCCATACTGGAGAGTCCAGGGTGCTGACCAATGTTCCCCAAGCACCACCTTCTGGAGCCGACACACCAAGTAGGAGCGAAACCACCGCCATGCAGTCCCTCCCACTCCCAACTCAGCCAGTCTTCCCAGAAGGATACCATGGTCGATGGTATTGAAAGCTGCTGAGAGATCAAGGAGAATCAACAGAGGCATACTCCCCGTCTCTCTCCCACAAAGAAATTGCTGTTTGCTGGTTGTCTATCCATTGATTGATACTGCAGAAAGCCTCAGAAAGAAGTACTGTTTAAAGAAAATCTGATATGTCCATTATTATCCTTGGCTCTACTCCAGGGTGTGGGACCTGAGGTCCTCCAGATGTTGCTAGACTACAGTTCCCATCATCCCTGACCATTGGCCATGGTGGCTGGGGCTAATAGGAGGTGGAGTTCAACAACATCTGGAGGGCCACAGGTACCCCATCCCCACTCTACTCTATTATGTTTGTCTCCCTACCTGTCTCCTATCCCCTTTTTAAGTTCAGTTGTCAGATTCTGACTTGCCTATAGTAACCTGATTCAAATTAATTGAAACTTAGACATTGACTCCATTCGAGTTTCCTAGTTCAAATGTCTCTCTTAGAAGTCCCAGCCCTTTCATTACAAGAGTTCAATTCCAAGGGCCTTTGGTGGGACGAGCAATTAAAGTTAAAGCACTGTAAGACATACACCTAGAAGCAGTTAATTAGCAAAGATGATCTGCAAGTTGAACTTGAACAGATAATTTTTCTGCAGTCAGTCCTGCACATACACACCCTGCACATACACACCCTGGAGTAGAGCCAAGGATAATAATGGACATATCAGATTTTCTTTAAACAGTACTTCTGTTCATGTTCCCTTTCTGTCTACATTTCACATTTTTCATGGCAAAGTCTGTTCCATTTCTACAATGATTATCGTGTACACAGGTTCACTAACATATGCATGAATATTCTGAGTTATACATGTAGTACTTCCACTAATGTTTTCTTTACTTATCATGTGAATCATGTCTTTCTGACTTACAATGAGCCATTTCTGAGAGACAACCCACAATATCTGTATCCTGGTCTTTGCCCTCAAGCCAATTTGCTTATATAACTTAGTTCTCTCCTCCTCCTTTCCTGGCATCAACTTTTAACTCCCTTGAATCATTTTCTGCATCTCCTACTTTATTGCCCTTCCTACCTGGCCAGCTGATGTGGACAGCTGAACTTAAGATTGGAAAAATGAGAAACTGACATGCACATGAGGCTATTATTAGAAGCAAAACCTCACTGCAATGCTGAACCAGTGGTTAGGGCCATCAGCTCTGACAAACGTAGTATCATGATTGGGCAGGGAAGGAGACTGATCCTCAATATCCCCACCCCACCAGCAGGTAAAGGGCACTGTCAGATCTGACAGGTGTGGCTATTTGTTTGGCATGGGAGATCCACATGCATAGCAGATATTCACTAATCGGCAAAAAACACTTGCGGTTTAAGAACGTACCTATAGCCATCAGATATTTCTATCAAACTTTAAAAAGCAAGGAAATTGGGCAGCTATAGTGAATGCACCAGGGGAGCAGGAGACCTGACCTCCTCTCTGAGATATTATACTGCCAATTTGGGCTGGTCTTTCTCAGTCCAATCCACTTCCTAGCTTGCAAAAATTTGTTAAAATGTGCCTCTGAGCATGTGGTGAGTGGTGGAAACACCTACAATCAGCCCAAACAACAGAAAGAAGTCATGTGCTGTGCTGATCTTATTTTAGCAGGGAGGAAGCAAGATTATGAAGACAGTTGATATAGTTCAGATGGTCACTTTAAATATGTCTGATTTACTTTGCAATTTTAGTGACGTTTCCTATCGGAAATCATTTTCTTTTGTTTCTATTTCTGTGAATATGTGAAGTACAGCAACACTTTGCAAAATTTACACTAAAAATGACAAAAATAATTGTGGAATAATGGCACCGACTATTCTGCAGAATAGTCTCCAGTGGACATGAGGGGTGTCTCAATTTGCACAAGATAAAACAGTGGGAGGTGAAATATATGCTAGCAAAATTCTAGATGTGCTCTATGTTTTTAATTGACCGTGCCCACCTTGCCTTAAATAAAGTGGTTTAAACATAGCAGGCTGAAAACATGCATCCTCTTTTTTCCAACAGCTAGAGTCATTGCTGAAGTAGCAACATATTGTAATCAGTCTGATTTTACATCAAACTGCATTTTCAAATTCAACTGTTAATGCACCCAAAATAGAAATAAAACATAACCTCCAATTTGAAAAACAAAATGCTGTCTTCACCATCATATGACATTGACCAATAAAAAGGCGTTGAAATTAATAAAAATAAATTTGATATAGATTTGTAGGATGAATAATGAGAGAAATATAATTTTCTATATTAGATTCTCTGTAGAAACAGTAGTAACAGAAAAGAAGCAAAGTAAGAACAACAACAAACATACAAAAATATAATTCTCCATCTTTGGAGATGGCAGGTGTTGCACCTACTCACCATATACTCAGAGGCGCATGTTACCAAATTCCTCCCTACACAGGAAGTGGTTTGGACTATGAAAGACCAACCCAAATTTTGTGTGCATTTTGACAAATTTGTAGGACAGTACAATATCTCAGAGAGGAGGTCAGGTCTCCTGCTCCCCTGGTGCATTCACTATAGCTGCCCAATTTTCCTGCTTTTTAAAGTTTGATGGCAATATCTGTGGGCTATAGGTATGTTCCTAAGCTGCAAGGTTTTTTTTTTTGTCTATTAGTGAATTTCTCTGCTTTTTAATTTGGGAGGTAAGAAATGGGATCCTGTGCAAGTTTGCTGAGAACGGATTGATCATTTGCATGCTTATTGAGTTCAGTGGGATTTACTTCCCTGCAATCATGCTTAGGATAGGTGAAACTGACCACAGGGGATGGGGAGGGGAGGAGGAGGAGCAGGAGGAGGGAGGGGAGGAAATACAGAGGGGAGGAGGGGGATGGGAGCATGCAGGAGGGGGAGTGGAGAAGGACAGGTTTGAACATTTGCAAGTTTATTGAGTTCAGTGGGGTTTACTCCCATGCAATCATGCTTCGGATAGGTAAAACTGACTGGGGGGGAGGGAGGGAGGCCTGGAGTGGACAGGGGAGGAGGAAGAAGGAAGAGGGGAGGGGAAGAGGAAGGGAGAGGAGAGGGGAAGGAGGGGGAAATGCAGCTCTGATCGGTTGCATGCTTACTGAGTTCAATGGGATTTACTCCTATGCAATCATAGTTAGGATAGGTAAAACTGACCATGAGGGAGGAGGGGGGAGGGGGAAGGAGAAGATTGGAGGGCGCAAACAAAGTGGGAGGGAAGGGCAGGTTTGATCATTTGCATGCTTTGATCATTTGCATGAGGAGGAGGAGGAAGGGGAGGGGGAGGAGGGGGAAGGGGAAGGAGGGGATTGAAAGGGGATGGGGATGGGGAGGGAGTGGTAAATGAAGGGGGAGGGAAGGTGCAAGAGGGAGGGGATAGGAGGGAGGAGAAGGGAGGGAGGGTTTGATCATTTGTATACTTTTTGAGTTCAGTGGGATTTATTTCTGTGCAATCATGTTTGAAAATGGAAATGGACTGCTTTGAAGTCGATCTCAACTTATGGCGTCCCTATGAATAGGGTTTTCATGGTAAACAATATTCAGAAGTTGTTTTTCCCATTGCCTTCCTCTGAGGCTGAGAGGCAGTGAACGGCCCAAGGTCACCCAGTGAGCTCCATGGCTGTGTGGGAATCAAACCCTGGTCTCCAGGTTGTAGTCCAACACTGACCTGGGGAGGGGCAGGGAGGGGAGGGGGAGAGGGAGAGGGAGGGGAGGTGATTGGGGGGGCACTGAGAAGATTGGAAGCCCCTTTCTTTTCCAAAAGGAAAACATTGTGAACAGTATCATTGCTTTTCAGTGTTTTCCCCACCTTTTTATTCTACAGCAGACACATGTAGCCTCCCACCCAAATTTAAACCAAAGCTGTCCCTGGCCACATCCACACCAGGTCTTTATTTTACTTTGGACCGTTATGGTTTCTTTCAAAGAATCCTGGGAAGTGTAGTTAGTGAAGGGTGCTGAGAGTTGCGAGGAGATGCTCTGTTCCACTCCCAGAGCTTCAATCAGAGTGGCTGACTGTTAAACCAGTCTGGCCACTGGAGCTCTGTCAGTGGAATAGGAGTCTCCTCTTAGCACCCTTCACAAACTATACTTCCCAGGATTCTCTGGGGGAAGCCATGACTGTCTCACATGAAATCTAAGTCTGGTGTGGGTGTGGCCCCCTGATTAAGTAAGACCTGCAGCTGTGAGTCTGGCTTTTAGAACACTGACAGTTGGTTCTTAATGAGCATGCCCGACACTATCATAGGGTTCTAGCCAAAATTTCTTAAAATAATTAAAAATCAGCCAAGCATTTTTTTAAACTTTTAAACTGCAGAAGATGAAGGTCAGTGTATGGGGGAAGGTCAGTAATAGGATTTCAGGTACTCTATGAACATGACTGATTTTTAATGAATTTCAACAGATTATGAGAACTGTCAGAGAAAAAAGTCCAAAAGGGCTCTGAGGGTTTGCACCCCCGCTTTTTAGACTTTGAACTCTGTGTTCTCTCTGACTGTTTGTGTATCGCTATGAAAATTGAGAGGTTTGTTAAGCAAGCGTTTCTGAGTTCAGGACTATAAGTTTTGTAAGGTTATGTTTTGAAATGAGCTTATGGGAAGCATCAGAATGGCATGGGAAGTATTTTCAATTTAACATTGCGGAATGTGAAAAATCCTTGCTGGCTACAGTATACAGCCACTCTTGTTGCTGTATAATAATAACAGAAAATTCTAACAAAGGGATGAAAAAAGGGACGAATGCTACTACCATTGAAGCTTTGTTCCCTTCCCTTTAGGACCTACAGATCTAAGTCGAAAGGAATAGCTCTAACCTACTCAATTAATTTGTGATTACTAGTATTTCATTTTCTTTTAAAAATGTCCAGATTATTATGTCATGATTTAAGACTTTTTATGAATTAAATATATATTTCTGGACAATTACCAGGTTCATTGTTAATCTAAGCCCCTCAGACAATGTGTCTTTTCTAATAGCCATGCCAGGGACTTGATTTAGTAATAAAGGAGATGTGAAGAGTTAGACTTGGCAAACAGACATAAGCCCCATCTGCCCTAGACATTTAAAGCACTATTATACCACTTTAAACAGTCATGGCTTCCCCCAAAGAATGATGGGAACTGTAGTTTGTTAAGGGTGTTGAGAGTTATTAGGAGACCTCTATTACCCTCACAGAGCTGCAATTCTCAGAGTGGTTTTACAATCAAACCCTCTTCCCAGGGAACTCTGAGAACTGTGGCTCTGTGAGTGGAATAGAGGTCTCCTAGCAACTATCAGCAATCTTAACTATAGTTCCAAGGATTCTTAAAAGTGGTCCCTGGGAAGAAGTATTAGTTGTTAAACCACTCTGATAATTGTAGCTCTGTGAAGAGAATGGGGTGGGTGTCTCCTAACAACTCTCAGCACCCTTAACAAACTGCAGTTCCCAGGATCATTTGGGGGAAGCCATGACTGTTTAAAATGGTATGATAGTGCTTTAAATGGATACTGCAGATGGAGCCATGGTCAGGGTTTATTGCTAACACCTATGACAGTATGGTCCAGTGTGAAACAGAAATATGATTATTCTAGAACTGGACTTAAATCACAACCTAGTAGATTAATAACTGAGTAAACATGGGCATAACACTTACTGCCCAAGATTCATTTTTATGACCTAGACATTCATAGTAATTAAAAAAAAAATTCTCCACCCATGGCTATGGTTGCCCCAAGGCAAAATTTGATGTTTTATTCTATTCCTCTGTATTTCATTTCCTTCTGACCTCACTGAGTACAATTCCCCACCTCCAATCATGTATATAATGTATCTGCTATTCAAGATAATCATTCATCTGATGGACTGTAGTCCATGAAATCTTGTGCAATAATAAATTTGGTGGTCTTTAAGGTGCTACTAGACTCAATAATCACACTTTGGGCATTCTTCATTCTTGTGTTGAACAATGCGGAAGCAAGCACCAAATAGCCCTGCCCCTGATGTTGCACATCCTCCTCTGACATCCCACGTGTACACTGCAAATGTCTGATCATTTAGGATTGCAGACTCCAGAGAAGCCTTCACATGTACAACTACATACCCAAAGCACCCCTTGCTAAAGACATTCATGCTGTACACACAAACATTGAGGGAGAAACACACAACACCAGGAGCAAGTCTACTCACTGTGGCCCTCCTCCTTGCTTCCATCTAGCTCAACACAAGAGCAAAGGACACCCAAATAGGGTTTTTGTATGTTTTTGTTGTGGGTTCTCGAATTTTTGCTGGTATTAGGCACTAATGTTGTAGTGTTGCTCTCCATCATTTAGTGCTTCAGTACCAGTATCTGTCCTGGTCATTCCAACTGCTTTTTTTAAAATTGGATTCTGTCAGAAGGTGTAATATTAAAATCAGAGCTTGGAAAAGTTACTTTTTTGGACTACAACTCCCGTCAGCCCAATCTAGTGGCCATGTTGGCTGGGGCTGATGGGAGTTGTAGTTTTAAAAAGTAACTTTTCCAAGCTCTGATTAAAATATAGTTGCACATCCAATTCTAAGTAAGCTTACATCCACTCACATACCCTTAATTATAAAGACGTGTAAATAGCCATAAATTTCTGTGAGGCAAAAACGCGTATTTAGAGTGTGTTCATTCAGAATATTTCCTCTCAGCAAACAGTTGCTTTATATCATTTCCAAGCTGGAGCAGAATGTGGGCCCTTGGAGCAGAACAGTGCAGCCTTTCAAGCTAGTCCCCAGCTGAAGATGTAATCATAGGGAAATTCAAAATTTTAAGCAGTTAGCTGAAGCTGAGATTTCAGCAGAGTTGAGACAGAGTAGGAAATATGGAGTATATCAGCCTGGTCCTCATTAGGGTAAAGAGCAAGATCAGGTTCTGGAGGTTCATAATGAAATTTACAGGGATAAGTGCAAAGGTCTACACCTAGGAAAAAGAATCCAAGAGCACAGTTATACGATGAGGAATACTTGACTCAGCAATACTACATGTGAGAAGGATCTTGGGATTGTTGTTGATTACAAGCTGAATATGAGCCAACAGTGCAATGTGTCTGCAAAAAAGGCAAATGCTATTTTAGGCTGCATTAGAAAAGTATAGTTTCTAAATTGCATAAAGTACTAGTTCCCCTCTATTTGGCACTGGTTAGGCCTCATCTTGAGTTCAGAGGAGGGCAACAAGGATGATCACCCATCTTGGACTCCTTTTCTCATTAGGGTGGCTTGCCATGGAACTGTACTTACAATTGTTCTGAGTTTATTAAAATCAGCTTTCCTGAAGTCCAGGGTGCGTGTATGGCTACTCTCAGCTTTTGCTTCTGTTAAAATCAAGAATTCAAGTATGGTGTGGTCACTTTCCCCCAGAGTGCCCGTAACTGTCACTTCATCCACCAAATCATCTCTATTGGTTAGCATCAATTCCAGGATAGCTGATCCTCTGGTTGCTTCCTCCACTTTCTGTAGGAGGAAGTTATCTCCAACACAAGTCAGAAATTTCTTGGAGGGGCCATGTTTGGCAGAATTTGTCTCCCAACAGATATTGGGATAATTGAAATCATGCCTCCTCAACACATTGGCAATTTGCTTTTCAAAAGTTACATTCTCATCTTCTCCTTGATTGGGTGGTCGGTAGTAGACTCCAAGCACCACATTCCTTTTATTATTTGCCCCATTAATTTTAATCCACATACTCTCAATGGAGCTACCAAGCTCATCTTTCTGTATTTCTGTGCAGGCATATATATATTTAACATATAGCGCGACTCCAGCTCCCTTTTTATTCTTTCTGTTCTTCTTGAACAAGTTGTATCCTTCAATTGCTGTATTCCAGTCATGGGAGTCATCCCACCAAGCTTCAGTTATGCCCATCAAGTCGTAATTGCCCTCCTGTATTAAGAGTTCAAGTTCATCCTGTTTGTTTCCCATGCTCTGCACATTAGTACACAGACATCGTAGACCATGTGATTTATGGCTTGGCTTCCCTACTACATTTTTCTGAGGGCTGCTACTGGGCCCTATTAGAGCCGATCTCTCTGGTCCGGCTACTGTGCATAACCCTTCATCAGTCATTACCACCAAGTTTATGTCTCTCTCCCCTTTAGGATTCAGTTTAAAGCCCTCCTGATGAACTTGTCCATGCTGTGGCCAAACACATTCTTCCCAGTCCTTGTGAGATGCAACCCATCACTTGCCAGCAGTCCATCTTCCAGGAACCATAGCCCATGGTCCCAGAATCCCAATCTCTCATGTCTGCACCACCTTCATAGCCATTCATTCACACGGAGTATTTTTCTTTCCCTTTCTATTCCTCTTCTAAGTACTGGAAGGATCAGAGCTTGGAAAAGTTACTTTTTTGAACTACAACTCCCATCAGCCCAATCCAGTGGCCATGCTGGCTGGGGCTGATGGGAGTTGTAGTTCAAAAAAAGTAACTTTTCCAAGCTCTGGGAAGGATGGATGAAAAAACTATCTGGGCCCCAAAGTCCTTGAGTTTCCTTCCCAGAGCTTCAAAGTCTGATGTGAATTCTTTATAGCTCCATTTGGCAGTGTCATTTGTTCCCACATGAATGAGGAGAAAGGGATACCTGTCGATGGGCTTGATGAGTGATGGCAACCTTTCCGTCACATCTCTAATCCGTCCTCCTGGTAGACAGCATACTTGGCGAGTCCACGGATCTTCTCGGCATACTTGGGTTTCGATCCCACGCAGTAGGGAGTCTCCCACTACTAGTACTCTTCTCTTCTTGTTGTGGGGCGTGGTTTCATTGCCGCTGCTTGATTGAGCTTCAGCCTCTTCCTTGTTGTTGCACAGGGTCTCCTGTAATTCTTCCTCCACAGGCTGTCCTCCAGTCTCATCCTCGAGTGGTTGAAAGCGGTTCCATAGCCCCACTGGTGAAGGGTGTCTTCTAGCTCTTCTGCTCCTAACTGTTACCCTTTCCCACAGAGTTTCCTCCACTTCATTATTCCTTTCCAAAGCAGTCTCCACTTCTGCTACCACATGCTGTTACTCCTCCACCTCCACATCTCTTTGCTGCTGTTGTTCCAGCGTTCTGTCTAAGAAGTCTTCATCTTTTCTTATAGTCCTCAGTGTGGCCACTTGCCGTTCCAGGCATCTCACCTTCTCTTCCAACAGTGCCACGAGCTTGCACTTGTTGCAGGTGTACGCCATGTTGTTCTCAGGCAAGAAAACAAACATGGCACACACCTTGCAGGTCACAACCACTGGAGAATCCTTCCCATTCATACTCTCTTCTACCTTTTGTTTCTTTCTGACTACTTGTTTTGGAGTGGCCTGTGCTTTGTCCTGTCCTACTTCAGGGTAAACTTGAGATTCCCAGTGGTATGCAGTGTGCTGCACAAGGAGAATTAGTAATTTGTTTGGGGGTGTTTTTTTTAGGGTCCTCCCCCTTGACCTTCCCTGTCGAACTCCTTTGTCAAATGATATGTATGATAACACACTCTTCAAGTACATAAAAGGTTGTCACACAGAGGAGGGCCAGGATTTCTTCTCTATAGTCCCAGAGTGCAGGACACGGAATAATGGGCTCAAGTTGCAGGAAGCCAGATTTCAACTGAACATCAGGAAAAACTTCCTAACTGTTACAGCCATATGACAATGGAACCAATTACCTAGAGAGGTAATTACCTCCAACACTGGAGGCATTCAAGAGGCAGCTGGACAGCCACCTGTTGGGAATGCTTTAAGATGGATTCCTGCATCAAGCAGGGGGTTGGACTCGATGGCCTTATAGGTCCCTTCCAACTCAACTATTCTTTGATTCTATGAAAGATTAACCACCATTGGTTCTCTGTGTCCCTTGACACACAACAAAGATTGGTCTGGGCCTGGCAGATAGCAGGCTTACAATGAGCTAGTTCACACAACACATTAAGCCAAACCTTGGCTTACCAGGATCACATTAACGTACTCCTCCCTGGTTCTTTCTGATGCTGTATTGCAAGGAGTAGCTTAACATGTTGCCTGGACCAGGACTCATGGTTAAGCTCTCTCCTCGCTAGGGATAAGGGAGAAGTCCACTGCAATCAAATGCAAGCAAACATTCACCTTGTGTGAAGAGCAGTGCTGTTCATGCAAACAGCATCAGCTTTTATTGATACCTTTATTTTTTAAAAAAGGCCAGCAAACCTTATGACATCATTAATGAAACAAGGTCAATTTTAATATTGTATGTATTACACTAACATTAACCTCTTTTGGTGTCTGTTGCACAAGCCCTTTGGCAACCAATGTCAATAAAATGGCTCAGTCATTTGTTTCACAGTCACAGCAGGCACTGTTTGGGGTGGACACAGAAATAACAAATGAAATGATAAAAGAAGAATGTTGTTTAGAAGTCTGATGCCTGAAGCAAAAAGTGTGAATGAGGTGATGATGGGGAATTGGAGGAGGCTTGGGCCATCGTATAATCAAAATGAGTGAAACTGAAGCATAAAAGTTAACAAAGTGTTCATGTGTGTTGGTGGAGTGGACTGCATGTAGCCACAGTACAGATGTCTCAATGCTTTAAGAAATACTTGCTTTGGAACCATAACCAGTGTTTAATAAAGACTGTCCCCTTTGATGCATCAGCATAATGCACATGCAGCCATGAAGCTCAACGTGTGACCCTGCAATGGTTAAAAACTGGAAGCATGTTAAACTCCCTCACAGAGTTGTTGTGAATGATGTGTGGTAGCCACTGGATGCTTCCTCACTCACAGTCAGATAAGTGGGGAAATTGTTCACAGTCTAAGGGTCAGGTCAGAAAAACACAGTGCACTGACCGCAATCCAAACATTGAACAATGTATTTAGGGAAATCATAAGAACACTACAAAACAGTTCACCAGGGCACTTCTGCTGGTAATAATCAGTTTGTAGTTGGAATAAACTTTCCGTATGTCCCTTCTCAGCATCACACAGCAAACCTATGAGGTAGATTAATGTGTTCAGTTTCACCATCACAAAATACTTAAATATAATTCTGTTCAGCTCAGCATGCCACAAACAACAACAGCAATAATTATGCTATAGCCTGCATGGATTTTTCACGTTCTGCCATGTTAAATTGAAAATAGCCTCCATGCCATTCTGATGAGCTCATTTCAAAACAAAATCTTACAAACTTATAGTCCTGAACTCAAATGCTTGCTTAACAACCCTCTAAATTTTCATGGTGATACACAAAATAGTCAGAGAGAATAGAGAGTTCAAAGTCTAAAAAGAGAGAAAAAAACCCAGATCCCTTTTGGACTTTTTTCTGTCAGATTCTCATAATCTGTTGAAATTAATTAAAAATCAGCTACGTACACAGAGTACCTGTATTCCTATCACTGACCTTGCCCCATACTCTCACCTTCATCTTCTGCAGTTTAAAAGTTCAGAAAATGCATGGCTGATTTTTAATTTAAGAAATTTAACACTGAAGTCTATTATAGCTTCGGCATGCTCAGTAAGAACCATCAGTGTTCTAAAAGCCAGGCTCACAGATGTTTGGCTTGACTAATCAGGTGTCCACACTCATGCCAGACATTTTTTCCACTTTAAACAGTCATGGCTTCCTCCTTTCCTTCTTTTGGGGAAGCCATGACTATTTAAAGTAGAATAAAATTGGGTGGGAGACTACATGTGTCTGCTGTAGAATAAAAAGTTGGGGGTAGCCCTGAAAAATAATAATACTGTTCACTATGTTTTCTTTTTGGAAAGGAAAGGGGCTTTCCCTATGCCCAGTGCCCACCCACCCAATTTTCCTTGCTCCCTCCCCCTCCTCCCCCCTCCTACTTCCTACCTGCTAAAACAAGATCAGTACAGCATATGTCTTGTTTCTCTTGTTTAGGCTGATTGAAGGTGTTGCCACCATTCACCATATGCTCAGGGCACGTCACCAAATTCTTCCAAGCTACACAGGAAGTGGATTGGACTGTGAAAGACCAACCCAAATTATGTTTGCATTTTTACAGATTTGTAGGGTAGTACAATATCTTAGAGAGGAGGTCAGGTCTCCTGCTCCTCTGATGCATTCACTCTAGCTACCCAATTTCCCTGCTTTTTAAAGTTTGATAGAAATATCTGTTGGCTATAGGTACATTCTTAAACCGCAAGGGTTTTTTTTTGCCTATTAGTGAATAATAACAAGGGGGTACCCAACACTTGTTCATGTCCTTTCAACATTCATGTCCCAGACAATAACCATGCAGACAGATGGCTACTTGATGGGCGATTAGCTGGCTCATTCATTTGTAAACAAAAGCAATCAGGAAACATATGGCAA